>NC_051157.2:116175777-116385696 GCF_013339745.2 Dermacentor silvarum | reverse complement strand
GGCACCAAGTGCCTATTTATATCAGAGGCTCCGGCAACAGTCACCAACGCCGCACGCATATTGAGCGAATGCGGGGAAAACCCCGACGGCGTCGACAACAGTTCTGCGTGTTGCCGGTACTGCTGCATGAACGTTAGAAACGCGCAGTCTTTCGTTAATGTTGGGTATTTATTGTCATCGTGGTGCGTACGTCCATGTGCGCTTCGTAGCGTAGTGGTTAGCGCCGCGCGTTCGGAAGCGGGGAGTCCCTGGTTCGATTCCGCGCTACGTACACAACATTCCGAATTTTTTTTTCATAAAAGTAGACGTGGCTACCTACTATGACGACTACTACTACTACTACAGAGGAGGGACAGACCCACACCCTAAGGAGCTTCGCCCCTAAAAAAATCACAGCATATCCACGGGGTGAATGATGATGAGTGGGCGAAGCTCCGGAGGGAATCATCGGATCTCCCGCTTAAGGGGACGCTAGCACAAACGCGTTGGAAACGTGCAGTACTCTCTAGTAAGGGGGAGCGGCCACAGCGTCTTACGCAGCCATTTACACATGCCGGAACGTGCACCGCGTTTGCCGACGCCATCACATGACTGCTGAGAGAGTATACCCCCCGTATTCATAAACGCTCCTCGACTTGAACTTGACTTGCCACCGCCTTGGGCAGCGCGTTCGAAACGCGTTGAAGGTAAGGCGGAGAGGCCACAGCGTCTTACACCAGCTTCTTACACGGGCCGTAACGCGCTAGCACAAACGCGTTAGAAACGTGCTAGAAACGCGGCCTTTCGTTAATGTTGGGTATTTATTGCCATCGTGGTGCGTGTGTCCATGTCCGCTTCGTGGCGTAGTGGGCTAACGCCGCGCGCTCGGAAGCGAGGGGTCCCTGGTTCGATTCCGGGCTACGGACACAACTTCGGAATTTTTTTCTCATTTTTCTCAGACTGGTTACACACTACTGGTTACACACTACTACTACGACGACGGGGACGGAACGGGTGCCGCTATAAGGAGCTTCGCCCCTAAAAACGATCGTAGCAGCGTCCGTACGCGCGACTTCAAGCGCCACGGCGGAATCCGCGGCCATAGCCCTAGCCATCCGAGACGCTTAGGCCAAGAGCCCGTCGGCTTATGTACTCGTAAACTCGCAAGACGCCTGCCGGCTCTTCCTTCGGGGAGTTCTACCGGCCGGGGTCCGTCGCATACTAGGACCCAGCCTCCAAATGGACCGTGGGATAACCTGGTGTCCCGCGCACACCTGAGTGGAAGGCACGGATCGGGCGGATCGTCTGGCTCGAGGTATAACAGACCGAGCCGCGATACATACCGCTCGAACGGACGCCTCTCCGACACCGGGCAGCACACCGAGAGATATACTTGAGGCACAACGACTAGGAAGAGGAACCAAAACTCCACCTCACCTCAAGCTCAAAAGGCGACAGGCGAGGGACTGGCGCCGAATACAGACAAAGACCTACCCACACTTACATAGACTCCACAAAATGTTTCCAGACAAACACAGCGACAGATGAGACTCCACCCCTACACTAGAACACATCACTTACCAATGCACGCAGCGTCCGGCAGACGCCGTCTCGCCGCTACTTAACGACACACTTAGCGATTTTGGTCGTGGGAGGCGCGACTCTCCGAACTGGACTTGGGAAGCCAATTGGCGACCCTCGACCAGGCCCGGCGCGTCGCAATAGCCAGTGGGGCCCTGGAAGAGGGGCTCCACCCACAGTAACCAAGCGCGATCTTTATTTTAATAAAGTTGTTTCTCTATCTTTCTCCCTGATGCGAAATTCGAGCGCAGCTGTCGGCGCGGACAATCTGTCTCGTGCGGCACGTTGCAAACGGACCGATGTGTGTCGCGACTGCCTCGCTAATGGGGAGATCCTGAGAGGCGGCGCGTGGGTGTCGCGTGGGCGCGATTCACAGCAGCCGTCGCAGCGGGACCTTCGCTCTTACAGTTCTTTGTTTCCATATACAGTATCGGTGGCGTCATCGATGGACAGAGGACGCGCGCTACTCTGGCGCCATCTCGTAGCCATCGTCGCCCCGTCTTGCGCGGCACTGCTATTTTTACAAGTGCAGCTTTTTTATGTCTAGCCTGAACGTCCGTGTCTGTTCGCATAAACTATCATCATCAGCAATGGCTCGAAGGTCGTCGTCTCCTTCCACAGCGGGCACGTTGGCGCCCTTCGGGGCAACCGTGCGAACGCGCTTGTGCCACTGCTCCCGCGTTCGTCATCTTCCACCAGCTGGCTCCGTTACCGCTCATCATTCCAGCGTATAATTTCGCTTCCGTCGTCGTAACAGGAAGGCCGCGTTTACAGGCGTATGAGCCACTGCTTAAGGGGGTATGAGCCATTCATTGTCTCACGTGACGGACAGATTTAATTTTGAAGCAATTTCGTTTTGAAGAATCGCAAGCGCAACGGCGGGCGGATGCTGCCAACCACGCCACCGAGCAAAGTCGAGACATCGAACGCAAGCGTTTGTGGTTCGACAACAACTTGTCCTTCATCAGTTTGATCCGCTCCGACGAACAGCGACACGATGACTTGGAAGTGTTGAATGAACATTACGCTACTAGTGGAGCAGAGCTTCGTGAGTTTAGAGTTTGCGGTACGTGCAAGGAATCTTTAATCAAGGGAAAACTGCTTGCGTTGAGCACTGTGAACGGGTACGTATACCCTCCATTTGTTGTGATCTTCACGGAGTGGAAAGGCCGACGAATTTTTCTTCTCACGCTTTCGCCATACCCCCCTCCTCGCGCTTTCTTCCCTATCGCCGTCTTTCATCCCCGCTCCACGTTCGCTCTTTCATCCTTCCCTGTGCTTGGTTACGAGGGACGAAACTCGCCGCAGAGAAGAGCTGCGCTATAAAACAAGAAGAAATAGATAACTAGAATAGGAGGCGAGCGGTAAGACTAACTTGTTGCGGAAGCATGTCCTGAATTAAGTTTTCTTTTCTACATGTAATGGCAATGATTGAGCGTGCCTACTTCGTCTTTAAGAAATTTCTTCTTGAATCGCTCGGCTTCTTGTCATGTTTATCGGAAGGTGTGACGTCGTAAAAATTATGGGGTTTTACGTGCCAAAACCACGATCTGATTATGAGGCACGCCGTAGTGGGGGACTCCGGAAATTTGGACCACCTGGGGTTCTTTAACGTGCAGCTAAATCTAAGTACACGGGTTTTTTCGCATTTTGCCCCCATCGAAATGTGGCCGCCGTGGCCGGGATTCGATCCCGCGACCTCATGCTCAGCAGCCGCATCAAGCTGCTATGACTCCACCAGGCGAAAGTTCAGCTTGCCCGGCTTCAGCTCCATGGCGTCCGCATGTCGATGGGGGCGAAATGCGTAAACACCTGTGTGCTTAGATTTAGGTGCACGTTAAAGAACCCCAGGTGGTCCAAATTATTCCGGAGTCCCACACTACGGCTTGCCTCGTAATCAGATCGTGGTTTTGGCACGTAAAACATAATTTTTAAGCTTGCCCGGTTAACGAACTACTCTACCCGAGAAGGCCTCCTTTATCTCTCAAGTTAGTTGTACGGCTTCATGAAAAAGCCCCAAGATCTCTTCACGAAATGCTTCTGTCAGAGCGAGCTACACTGTGACAGCATTATGGATATGCTGGCAGTTGTTCAGAGCAGAATTCCCCTCCAAATTGGTTGCAATGCACACGCTCCTACCCTCACAGCTTAAATAATTGGTCTTTACGTTGTCGCACGTCTTAATTTTCATGTGAAAGGCCTTAACAGTGACAAGGCAAGAAAGCGGCATAGGGCCAAGCAGCTGAAGTTGAGCCGTTACAAATGACGTGAAGCCCATGAATCAGTTGCTTGATGTGGTATTTTAGTTCTTTGAAATAAAAGCTTCATGTCATCAACAGCCCTGTTATCGTCATTTTGCTTACCTTTATATTACTGTACGTAAGCATAACAAAAGTGTAACCCTCTAATTCAACAAGATTTTTTTCTAACTAATTTTATTTACGACTGCCCGATAATTCGGAAAATTTTCAGGCCCCTTCTGCATAAGCAAAATCCGTCGGCGATGGACATATTTGCATGAAAAGTCTAGCGGTTAGAATAGGTAGCAGATCGCCCAAGAGTTGCCGTCATCCTTTTCCACGGGGCACTATTGTGGCAAATCTCATGTGGCCTCAACAAATATAGTGCTTGCTAAAGATATGTAAAGAATCTCAAGAGTGGCAAAATTAAAAACGACTAAGAGTGTGACTGCTTCAAACTGAAATCAACAGAAGGGCAAGGAAAATAACAGCTTCTGCAAGCAAAGGGAGCAAACTTCCCTTGAAGTTGCCTGTAACGCCACCTCTTGGATGCGACGCTAACTGCGTCAGAGGAGTGGCTGAGCCCACTGCCCCCTTTTAGGACACTGTACCCATGGGTATTGCGTGCCGCCATCTTTGCTTTAGTAACTTCTCCAAACATCAGGGCGCTGCGGCCGTCGATCTAGGGGATTATGTGTACTATAGGAAGATACAACAGCCTGGTAGGACCCCCACTAGCTGTGTCATAAGTTAAGCATGTAAGCTTTCTAATGCGTGAATAAATATCATGCACCTTACTTGGGTATCGTTGCGTTGAGGAAAGAAACTATTACTCGATCGTGCACGTGCCGCTTGAGCTTATGGCGCCATCGTCCCACCGTGCATGACGGAGTCAGAGCTATTGAGCACGTGGCTATGCACGTGACGCTATGTGAATTTTTTCCCAAAATTTTAGCTCGCCATTGTGGTGGTGTGGACCATTCGCGATGGCGGGCCTTACACAAGTAAATACGATAGTTAAGTTGCCGAGTAGCGAAATACAAGAACAATGTTAACGATAAATTCCCCGATCTCAAAAAAGATGAAAAAAAAAATCACGCAGAAACTCCTCTGCGAGTTATCTCAGTATGCGTAAGCATTGTGCCACTCGCTCATCCCCACGCAGGCCACGCTCATCTCTAGTGGCACGAACTGTTGCGGACGGCGGCGCAAGGTGCATTGATGACGCAAGCAAAGTACTGCAGGTGGTGGTGCCAGGTGCGCTGACGACGTTCCGATCATTATAAGCCGTTATCGCTCTTTAGCGGCGAAGCCGACAGAGAGGACCGAGTGTTGATAGCTTCGCGTGCTGTGTTCTCGCCGGTTATTTCGCGTTGAAGAGAGAGCATGGGCCCGTATCTGGAAAGCGATCTGAGAAAGGGGCAGAGCGCGGCGTGTGCTGAGAGCTCCGTGAGCGCTGTGTTCTCGCCGCTTCGTTGGCGTTGGAGCGAGAAGCATCACGAAGGTGAATTCACTTGCTGCTGTGGGTGCCATCTTGAAAGAGATCGTCTTACGGGATGGACGGACGAATGGTTTTTGTCATTGGGTAAGCATAGAAATGCTTACGCGTTTAAAATCAAAATCTTACCTAATAGCGCATCTACTCCGTTATCAAAACTCCACTGCGAGTGCATGCTGCAGTTTCTGGCAGAGCCAAGATGTTCTGTAGAAAGTTGTTTTACTCTGGCACAGAGTAAGATATAGACAGGAATGCCTACTATTCTGACAAGTCAGTCCAACTTCTCGATTCAAGCTTCATGGTAACACTTAGACGGCATTGACGGCAAAGAAACCACACATGTTGCTATGCGTGGACACTTATGCTGCAATTGCGTAGCAGTACAGTTAGTACAAGTATGCATTCTGAAATGGCTTCGTCCTTTTTAGTTTGTTTGCATATACCTGCTTTTCCGTTGGCAGCATAGAAACGGCGGCAATAGTTATACTTAGTAGACTTTGCAGCGACAAGTGTGATACCATGTTTTTTCATTTATTATATATGTGACAGTGCAAAAAATAAATAATTTGAGGCGAGCGGGAAGTGACTCGTTCTCGTAACTCTGAGCTGGCTTCGAGCTTCTGGGCGGCCACGACGAGTGCTGGCTGTAGCAGCCGCTAGAAGTCCGGGGTCTCCTTTGGGACCGCTGCTTTGTTTGCTGCAATTCCAGTAGAAAAAAAATAAATCTTAGCACAAGGAATACATTTCTCGGCACCAAATGGAAAGTGCTTGAGGTCACAGGCACTCGTATAAGCATTTAGCAATATTGACACGCATACTTCTTTATCTGTATCTGTGACTGTTTCCTTCACCTTCACTACTATGTGACAATATTTCATTCGCTATATCGTCATCTGCCGTATTTTGCCTAGGGACAAATCTTGCAGCTTTTTTTTTGCCACTTAATACGCGCGTGAGATTTGTTGATGCCAATGCGTTGATCACCTGAGTACAAGAAGCGTCCGTCGCCAAGTTAAGCACAGATCTCTGGTTAGAATTCTAAAACACAAGTTAAGGCAGGCCTCCATACAAGGAAACTTGTACAAATAATAAATACTCTTGATAACAGTCATTTAGGCTTCCTTGGGCAAGGTTTTGAAGACGTTACAGGAGTCATAACATGCGGGAAAACAAACATGCAACTGAAAAAGAAACAGAATTGTTTGCCATGCTCGTAAGAAAATGTAGCAGTCACCGACCTTATGAGCCAATTCCTGACGTCTTCATAGAAAACACCGTATCACTTGCATCTCTTCGTTATCAACTCGTCGTATTGTCGTCTTGGTCTTTCAGCAACTGCGCAGGTAGTGAAGACAGATTACTACCGATCGTGATAAGCTTCAACGTCAAGTTCATGCAATTTGTTGACCACTCGGATGATGATGATGATGATGATATTTGACAATGTGTATTGTGCAGATAAATAGTGGAAAAGCCGGTATACCGATAAGCACCGTTTCCACCCCTCTCTGATTTTGAGGTTTATTATAACAATGGAGCACGATGAAGGCGCACTTCAATGTCTTGTAGTCACGCTGAGACGAATTTATAAAGATGGTCATTTTTCTTCCTCTTTATATTAGTAGTTCCTTATTAGTTGCTTTCCTATTGGTAGTTTTTCTTTTTTTTTGTTATTAGAAGCTAGGCTGTCGCGAGGGACGGGTGCTCAAGTACCCATTGAACGTTAATTCAAATTAAATGTCATGGGCATGGTTACCCACGAACAATTCTTGTCTTATCAAGCCTTTATGCTTTCACAGTGTCTGCTGCATCGAGGTGTGTTGTTTTTTACATAAATATGGAGTTCCCCAGCGTGAAAACACTTGGTGAGAAAATTGAAATCATTAGAAAACACGACGCGACGCCTTCAAAAAAAAAAAAAAAAACTCAACAAAACCAAACAAAAGAATTTCTCCAGAAACCATCGAAGATGATTGTTCAAATAAGCGATAGCTTTCTTGTGTAACCTGCTGCATATCCCCCCTACGATCTGTAAATCGCGAAGCGGCAATCACATGCAAGCGATTTTCGAGAGACGGCGACAAGCGACGGCGCCGAGCGAGGTTTTGTCGTCGCGGGAGGGCGTTCCGTCGCCGTCGCGTCGCCGGATTTTGGTTAGACAAAAAAATTCGCTTGTCGCCGGAAGGGCGCGCGGCGACTTCCACTGAGAGGTTGCGTGATTGCGCAACATGGCAACAGCCGTGCAATCCATCCGCTGTTACGTTCGGCGACCAGCGGGGCAGCGTGCTTGAAGGATATTCTGATCGCCTGTGACGAATCGCTTCGGGAGGCTGAGAAACGTCCCGCCGGAAAAGATCAGCGGCGGCACCATGCCTATACACCTCTCAAGGAATACGTGTCGCCCGGGCGCCGACCACGACACTAGGAAGAGGAAACTCTTGGAAAAGGGACGCTACTACGACACTTTCTCACGGCCGCTCGACAGACCAGCTGGCCGCCAAGGCCGTTCCCCAAACCCATCGATGGCTGGCCCATTCCGGGAACAACCGACGCGTCAGTTCAAGTCAGGCGCGAAGCCACCTGTCTACGAGTGTCCCCTCCTTTCTGTGGGGGAGTGAGCAGTGTGTGCCCGAGGGCACTTCTCCGAATGTGTTCGGGAAACGAAGGCGACGGGGGACTATGCGCACCCTCGCCCACAAGGAGGACCATTCGGTGACTCTCGACGCTCCGATTGGAGGATGGTGGAACCGCAGTATGGCAAGAGGGCACTTTAAGCGGACTTTTGGTGGCTCTCTGGGGTGCTTCGACCCAGTCATGCTAGACTGATGAGACGTAACGTCTCGTTCTCCTACTTCTCATGTAAATAATGCAAATAAACCCAATACTCTTCGTTCTCGATGAGAACCTGTTCCTTCCTTCAACAACGTCTTCAGCGTGGATGAGGCGGACAACGGCATGGGCCAGCTACCCCTTTGGATATGCCCGACTCCAACTCTTACACCGCCCGCTTCGATTTGAATTCGGTGTTGCAACTTGCTCTATGACAGCAAACAAAAAAGAAAAAAATGAAGAAAAAGAGTAAAATGAGCCATCGCTTTTTCTCATCTCAAGCTGAGGACAAAGTGTCGGCTCGGTCTTGTCATTATTGAGCCACGAAAGTGTTTTTAATTTTGTTCGCCAGATGTCGACCACGCATTTCACGCTGGCTACATCGAACGGATGTCGACTGGCAATGACACCATGTCTATAGGGTAGTTCTAATACACCTTTACGAATGTATTTACGCACGATCGTATTTATTCAGACAACACTGTGAATTTGTCGCAAAATTTTTTTTCGCGATGTCGCGTCCAGGTGGCTGCTCCACGCCGCGACGCAACAGCGACAGGGTCTGCCTGTCGCGTCGCATGAATATCGAGTGCATATGATCGCCGCTTTATGGGAACATCGACAGACTCATGAAGTATCACTCTCGGTACCAACACCACTGCCCAATGAGACCACGACACACTGTATCTTGTTGTAATCGCTGCTCCCCAGTTGAAACTGCGTCGCAGTCCCCACTATCTAGTATCCTTGCTGCAATTTCCGTTGCATTTGTTATCCATCACGCGGCCGCGCTAGACCTGGAGGTATCTATCACGGATGGGGCATTCGCAGCTCGCGCACGCCCTCCTCATTTCCTCCTCTCCTAGTGCGTGACGTCACCCGCACGCGTCCCATCCAATGAGGTGCCTTGCTCTCCTCCTCCATACCTGCGCTTTCACTCACCGATCTTTACTCTGCTAGCGGCTTTGATTGTGCGAGATCGGCCAACGTTCATCCAAAGTTAGTTAAGTATAGTCAAAGAAAGGCTATCACTCCGTTTAAAGGCTGCTTGCCCCTTGTGTCATTTTGGCACATCCAGAATGGATGTGCCAAAACACAACACGGCGTTTGTGTTGTCTGGTTCTCTTTACTTGTGTACGTGTCTGCACGTCTTACCTTCCTTCACGATGAATCCATTCTAGGTGATTAGCCAAGATTGGGCACATACCAATACCAAATGTGGATTGCCGAAATTGTCTGTTCGGGTACATCCCAGTGACCCAAATTGTCTACTAGGTCAGACAGCATCCAGTAGGAAGTTGCCTATTCAGAATCTTACCCTGTGACACATGTTGTCTGCTAGACAGGACAGCAACTAGCACATTCCTAGTGGCCCAAGCCAGTAGACAATCTGTGTCACAAGGTATGGTGTCATTATTTACTGCGCGAGATCGTCCAACCGTCCAAAGCGGCCAATGTGGCCAAAGTAGCTAAAGAATCGTTCTGTTTACTGCGATGTACTGTTCCCACAAATGACAAAATAAATCAAGCGGGCACACATGTGCGTACATGTGTGTTCGCACATTGTTTGTCCGTTTCATTTAGTTTGTTCTTTGTGTGAACACTACAGCGGTAACAGCGCAGTAAATGGAACGTTATATTAACTAGCCACAGTCGAAGCCTTATTGATAGCTAAGGAAAGCTACCGTTTTAAAACGTTAGCCGCACTGGCTTAACGCAGCTTATTTCTTAAATGAACACACCATGCACTGCTTTTTATTAGAATTACGATTTATGCGATCTGTGCTTTCGCTTACTTAGTTTCTGGTGGTCCTATAGGCAACCTCTCCCGGCGGTGGCAGTGTCCGTCGCTGCGAAAGATAAAATAAATAAATAAATAAAAATTACGACATAACTCATTTCCCGATGACTGTCAACGTAATAAGTGGGCTCTCATTCATTAGCACTCCAAGTGGTACATCGGCAACATTTGGAAATTAGCTGCAGCAATAAATTCAGAGGGCACAAAGTTTCAGAGGGCATGACTGATGTTATGAGGTGAACGATGGCTGTTCTCACTCGAAATTGACGCAATAGCCGATAAAGCATGTATGATTCATAACTGTGGTCGCCTTTGCGCAATGCTTTATTGTGGTCGTGACACGGTGTGACTGGTCGATCCCGGGAAAGGTGGGGAGAGGTGAAATGAAAAGCCGCTGCAATTGGCAGGAGGAGCTGATATGGAGGGCTCTTCTTTTATTTCACTTTGATCAATTTCGGAAAACAACTGTCCTCACGTTATTTTATCATACTGCAATGATATCAAACACAATTGCATTAACAAGCACACAAACACACACATAGGAAGGGGGTGCAATAGTATGCGCGCTATCAAACGAGATCTTTTAAAACATTCATCAACTGAAGCTCTCTACTTACAATCATCGAAGAAGGCAGGACGTGGCTCGGGTGTTGCCGGTACTGATGGCCCGGCTGCTCACGTGTTTGCGTACTGCGTAGAACTGAGGCCCGCGCCGAGCTGTACGCGGCCTTTCTCGACCCGTCGTCATACTTCCCTGCAAAACATCAAAACGTCAAAGCTGCCGAAAGTAGCTTTTCAGGTGCCACGTGTTCCAGAGGAGCGGGCAACACACGGCTAATCTCCCTAGCCGCTGCGTTATAAAGCTGCCGGCAGGCGGCGACACCAGTTTATTTGCGCTGTCACGGCAGCAGCTCGCATCCCCGCAAACGAAGGAGAATTTGCACTTTTTTCCTTAAAAACCAGCAATTAACTGTGCCAAGTTTTACACTGAACGTCGTGGACACCAAAACGCTATCTTTCTGCAAAAGTTTGTCAAAAACAGTGCAGCGGTAAACGCAGAATCTTTCCTGGAACACGTTAAGCGACATATGGATGTCCCTGCAATTTTCTTTAAAAATTATAGAAGGAACCTGGTGGTACTATACACGCATGAAACTGCACGTACCTGTCTAGCAGATTGGCGTCCGTGGGTTCAGACAAGTGGTATGCAGAGCCGGCAGAGTGCCTCGCGTACTCCGCGCAACGGCTGTAGCCGTAAGAAGTGCGGCATTTGGCAGCGTATCGCTCGTTGTACTGGTCCTCTCTGCAGATCTCTGGAAAGAGTCGAAGAGAAAGATGACGCATTCGCGGCTCTACCTTGACATTTTTTGGATGCTGAAGCAGGTTATGAATCATTCGGCGAGGGGACTTAATATGTAGCGCTACGCGACGCGTTCTGCGTCTGTGTTTAGGACAGTCCTTTATTGTTCCTTAAAGAACAATACTTTAAAAGCAAAGATACTTTTTGACAGGAGTTAGCCGAGAAAATGGAATCCTGAAAGGTACTTTTGAAATAATGTAATTATGTTATGTAGCAGTACGTACTCTGGTCATTGGGTTCATACGTGGTGTAATATTATATTAGTTCTATTTCAATTGGTCTTCTTTTTTTTCTTCATGCGGTTCGTTGGTAATGCGAGCGGGGCTCCACCTTCATTATACTCAGGGTGGCCAGATCGTGTGTGGTGAGTGCTTGTAAGTATTGCCGTGTGCCACTGGGCACGACAGCCCGAAAACGTGGGGAGAAAGGACGAAGGGCGATACTGCTCAACCTGGCAGTGCCCTCCACGCCACTCCGAGCCATTTATAGATGCGTTGGCTAGACCTAGCCCCGTCAATGGCGGCGCTGACTACCACTCCCAGGACTAGATCTAGCACAAATACATTAATACCGATGAAAGTGGACGGGGAAACGGCGGCGCTGTTGCTTAACTGGCAAGAGCATCACACGCGTTGTTTTTTTTTTTTTTTTCATATACTCTACCTTTCTCTTTACTTCATTTTTACATTTCGGTGTAGAAAAAAAAAAGTAATTTACTCGACGGTGTCATTGTATGTTGGCTTCGTATGAACGTGACTACCAAAAACTGTGTCCCTTGGTTCTCCTTGTCGTCTTTAGGTGAGTAAAGGCGCCTTGACGATCTTCCGCGCACGCAGAAATCGGCAGCTGACAATTCTCACCTATAGGATTCTGTTGCTTGTTCTTGCGTAGCGCGTGCTTGAGAACACCATTTGACCGGCGTGATTTCTGAAATTGACAGGAAAGAAGCAAATCTTAGGCTGTCTGCACGCACGTACTCGCACTGCAGCACTACTATAATAACAAGTCCTGGTTTCAATTGGAACAATGCAGGCTACGTCGTTTCATATGACTGGATGGATTGTGTCACGGTGCGGCATAGTTTCGAGTCAGCGACGTGCCGATTAACGGGCGCCAAAACACCATGGGCGTAGGAACGGCCGAGCAAGACGGGTATTGCCAGTCACTGGGGCAAGCGGCCGCAAAAAGAGAGATATAGTTTTTTTTTTTTTTTTTTTTTTTTTTGTGGCGCGACCTTGATGCATGCCCCGAGATTCCTTTCTACGAACACCTGTGTCTTCTCTGCCCCGCGCGTGCCTTGAGTGGGTTACTGAGACGGGAGGGGTCAAGTGCTTTCCGTAAACCCCGAAATATGCGATGTCTCTGTACCGTGTCCACAAACTGCAAGCAGCGTATGCATTGTCCAAGAGTATGGCGCCGTGTGGCCGTCTGCCGCTGTTGCTTCTGTGCTTGTCAATGGACCCAAGTGTGTGCGTGTGTGTCTGTGTGGCTATTCCTAAATAAACGCATCACTGTTTTGATGATCCAAATATAATCTCACTATCAGGGAGGAAGCAGTCTACCTGACTGGAGCAGTATCCGCTTGCGCAAGAGCGGACGCTCGCATCGTCGGCGGCCGGACGACAAATAAGTCGATACAAAATGCAAAAAAAAAAATGCCAAGTTTCAAAATTGAAAAAAAAAATTAATAATAATAAGTGGGATTCGAACATATGCCCAGAATACCGCACTCGAACCTAAGCGTAGCGCCTTAAACCACTCGGCCATCCTGACATGACAAACATAGCGGAACACACAGCACTATTTATCCCATAGGAGCTTAGTTTACGACATTTGTGGCATTACGGTATCTTTAGAAGCAATCGTTTTCAGTTGTTATGCGCTACAGGAGTGTTGCGGAACAATAACAGCTATTCTTATTGCTCCGTGGCGTACACTGCAGCATGCAAACAGCGATAGAGTGATTGTGGCGGCACGCCGTGCCACCATCGCCAGTGCGGGGCCACGACCTCTGACAGCGGGGGGGGGGGGGGGGTCCAATGGGATCACCCATTCCCTCGCCCCTGATTAAAAGGGGCGTGGCCAAGATCTTTGGCAGGATGGATAGATCGACGAAGAACTTTATTAGTGTCCTTTAGGGCGCGCGCTAGCACGCCCTAAATTAGGTGAACTGTCACCCATACCTGCCGTTCCCCGACCTATAGGCAACTAGGGAAAGGAGAGGATATTTAAGCGCAGGTTTTAGTCCCTGCTAACCAGTCTAGAAGCTGCGCCTGTAATCTGCTGAGAAATATTCTTCGAGAAAGCTCTGCGCGCCGACTTCACGGTTCATCTACTTGCTGCTGCTCCCCGGCCACGCGTATGACATCGTTTGTTTTCTGTTGAACTTTGTTTTCTTTTGAACATTCTTTTAGTGAACTACTGTAAAGTGTATTCTTGTGTATTTGATCCGCACCCTGCTTAATTTTTATATCTACTGTTAATTGCTCGTCATATTTCTTTGTCGTCATCATTGAGCAGTATTAAGTTTAGGTGTGTTAGTTTCTTTGTGTCATTTTTTATTATTTTATTTTAGTAATTTGTGTATCGTTGTCAGTCGATAAATATCTTGTTTTTTCTTGTTTACTCCTGACTCTGACCCTTTCACTGTGTTCGCTTGAGTACGGAATGACCAACCGGCTTGTGCACCCCGTCGACGACTTCGCGCCGACGGCGAACGGGCGACAAGCCGTGACAAATTGAAACATATTTATTGCAACGTGGACTCTATTCTGCGCAGTTCCTCACCTCGGTTAGCGAAGAATGATCGCTCGTAATATGGTTGAGGAAGACAAGTTAGTGCGACGTACTGAAAGTTTAAACAGCACGAAGAGACGGTGACAACGAACACGTAAAAACGGGATAGCGCTGGTCCTGTGTGCTCATGCTCTTTTTCATAAATGAGATTCGACTTGCCCAAAAGTAAACGCTTTTTTGGGGTAGTGTGTTAGACATGCTTATGGTTTAATGCAGTCAGAAAATTGACAATCGCAAAAAAGGAGACGGACACATTCGTCCGGGTTTTGGACGGTAAGGTGAGATTTGATGTGTCAGCCAGTATTCTAAAGCAAAGCTTTAGAATACTGGCTGACAAAAAGGCCTAAACCTGCACAACGGGTATGCGTGACGCAAGAGGATCAGAATCCTTAAATGTAGCTAGATCTGTGTCGTACTCCTCGGTGCATACACCAGTCATTCACATTCACCCTTCGACATACACCATACATTGGTTTCATTCACGTGACATCGCTTCCCAAAGGTCCCACTCTGTACATTTGCAGTATTTGGTGTTTGCATTTCGTCATAGCGGTTGTGAATGGTGTAGTGCATAAACATAAACATTGCATGAAATTAATGTTGTAACCTTTGTGGATGAATGAACAGCAACATTGCATGAGGTCACCCGTTGCATAGTCTTAATGTAAACAGAATCATATGCGCAGAAATTGGTGTATAGAACTTCCTGAATTGCTTCCCTAAAGCTTCGTTTAAGTTATGTTCCAGCATGTTTGTCTGATCTAAATAGTGTTTTTTAATATAATTGGACCATGTCACTCACGCAGCCATCACGCTGATGCTGTGGCGCGTCGTAAGCCTCTACGACAGACCTCGCTGAAGAGTAGGGAGATGCTGTGACCGCCGCCTTTGCCATTGCGTGCAGACACGCCTCGTCTGCGTCGTCACCGCCATTGGGGCCACGCGAGATGTCTGCCAGCTTGGAGGACATGCAGGGCGACGAGTAGTAGTACTTGCGGCCCTCGGCGTCAGCTCCAGCGCTCTCGAAGCTCGCGTGCGACTTCTCCAGTTCAGACATGGTGATGGAGTCCATCTTGACACCCTCGCCAAATCGCACATCTAGGTGAAGGGGAGAGTGGAAGGCGCGTGAACATTTTCAAAGCACGAAACGTGCGCGGCCTACGTTATGTATGCAGATATCCGCCCCGCAGCAACTCCTCACTGGTGCTGGTCGAATGATTAGAGCCTGAAATTTTTCACGTCACCGACAACATTTGCGCGAATGTCTACAGACTACAACGGCATGTGGGAGCCCATACACTCTGCAGCGAAGGTTATGGTGACAGGGGATCAACAAGAAGAGTTTGCTATCACTAGTAAACATTAAGTATGGGCCACGGTGACACAACAGGTACATACCTAAATGTAGCTTGATCTGCGTCATTACTAACCGATGTTACTAACAAGGCTGCACATAGTCGGCGATAAGAGTATCGCTTGTGAACAAGAAGCAAGGCGTGCGAGGGAAACCACTTCACCTTCATATGCGCCAATAGCCGAAGGTGGTGATGCGGGGGACCTCCTTCTACAGATGAGCACGATGGTGGCCACGGTGACGGCCGTGAGAACAACGAGGGAACAGCAAACGGGGATGATGATGGACAAGCTGCGGTACCGATGAGCGCTGCTCTTTCGGCCGACCTCGGATATTTTGTCCGGCTCCAAAGGATCTGCGCACAGGAATGGCACACCGCGTACAAATTGTACACGCTCGACATGTCATGCTTGCACAAACAAAGCGCACTACAGAAAGACGCCAAATCAGAACACTCGGTGCCATGTAGCGGTGCCGCCGCTAAGCCTACGCGTGGCCTCAGAAATGCACGGCGCACCGGTGCGTGCGGTCGTTGAGAAACGCGGCAGTTTGGCTCCGTTCTCGCGCTACTGTCTGCACACGCTGTGCCATCTTGTGGCACTGCCGAGAAGCTTGTGCATGGCCTACGAGACAAGAAGCGTGGCATGGCGGTGCGTGCGAACACTGAGAATTGTTCCCTCGCCTGCCGCACACCCAGTAACACATATTCAATGGCCCAAGTTCGGGATTAAAATATGCCAACAATGCGTGCTGCTCGAGTCTATAGCGTTAGAGCGGTGTCAGTGCCTATGCACTTACGCCAATAGAGTCGGTAGCAACTACAGTTATGCCCCCATGGAGCGTGACGGCAGCGCCGCCACGCTCCGTGACGTCACGCTGTACAGCTTCTTCATATGGATGCAGGACCGAAGCACAGGCTAGCCTGCGACTCCGAGTAGACACTCTTTGCTTCCCACTCACCTCCGGCCATTGTTAGAGTGGCAACGGTGTACTCGGTCCTGGTGGAGCCCGCACTGTTGTAGGCGACTACGAGCAGCTGGTACCAGGTGCCAGGCACGAGGTCGGCGATAAGCGCGACGTCACGGTCAGGCAGCACCCTCGAACTCAGCAGTGTCCACTCGGCCTCGTCTCGGGGCCGATACTGGACGAAGAAATGGCTGATGGGGCAACCTCCATCGTTCCACGCGGCGAGCACCAAGCCCAGATGAGTCCTGTTGGTCACCACGGCAGCCTTGGCCGAGGGGGCCTGAGGCACTGCACGCGTAAACAGTAACGGGTACTCGTTAAGGGTGGCGCGGTGGGGGACGTCTCTGTTCATCGTTTGTTTAAGCTGCGCAAACGAAGACGACGTAGTGTAGATACGTCCTATTTGTGCAGAAGTCACATACTAGGAATGTGTGTCTGTTTGTGTTAGGGATTGGCCAGGAATAGCGCAGTACAATGAAGAAAAGTGCCTTTTGCCAACTTTTCTGTATCATCTCTGCGTTCTTTGCCGCAGCTTGACATTCCCTGCCACTGGATCCCGTGCAGACGCGCCTGAAACCTCAGTTCGCGGAAGTAGGAGAACCATCGGCACTCATTTCCTCCTAGTGTTCATTACCTCCCAAGGAATGACGGAGTTCATTGCTACTTAGTTACGTAATCTGACTAGAACAGACAGACTTATCGTGATGCGACCTATGGCGAAAAAGCCAAGGACACAGAGAAAGGAGGAAAGATGATGCACATAAGTGATCTGCCATTTCGTGGGGATACGGAGCATAAGCTTTTAAAAAACATTGCCTCTCGTCCTTTACTCGTGCAAGAGGAAAAAAAATTACAAACAATAAATTAAACCAAACACGCAGAACAAGCAAACTAGATACAGGCTGAATCCAGCGTCAGCTTTTAAGAGCTGGTCCACAACCATTTTTAGAAAGAATATTGAAACGATGCTGGAATCTTACCACACATCAGTCAAGTCTACAGAAACTTACATGAAGACCATTAAAAAACTTTGCAAAATATCTCTCTGTCGGCTGCCGTTGCGGCCGGCCGCTCAATCACGGTGTATTTGATATTGATTAACTAACACAATATTTTAAGTTTTATCATGCATTTTGCATTACCCACAATAATATACAGTGCCACAATAGTATACAGGGTGTCCCAACTATCATACATCATGGTTTAAAAATATGCAAATGCCCAGTAGCTGGACAAAACCAAGGTAATGTTGTTTGCCGTCGCTTGGAGATACTCAGATTATTTTTTTGTAGTCCGCCTATTTACATAATTATTCTTAATTAACTAGTCAACTTCTCACATATTGTAATTAGATGGAAAGTGTCGAAGAGAAAATCGTAGAGCAACATGAAAAACTCCCGATACAGCTTTCAGTTGCTCATGCGTGCTACATAAAAGTGTTTTTCCGAGCATGAAAGAAGCCCGCGAATACACGCAAAGTGCGTCGCACGGCTTCTTTCACGCTCGGAAAAACACTTTTATGTAGTTTCGGCGTACAGGCGACAGACGGACGAATCGGCTAGCCATATACAGAGAGATAGAGAGAGAGAAGCGAGAAGGGAAAGGTAGGGATGTTAAGCAAGGACGTGCCCGGTTGGCTACCCTACGCTTGGGGAGAGGGAAAGCGGATGAATACATAAGAAGGAGCGAGAAGCAAATAATAAAGAGTCAGTCATTCACAGACTCAGTCGCAGAGGAAGGTCCACTGTCACAAGCGATCATACAGTCCAGTCGCCTTCAAGAAGTGCATAAGGGCTTTTGTGGCATTTCGCATACAAAAATGCATAGGCCATGGTCCCAGGAACTTTTCCTCTGAGAGCACGTTTCATCCAGGGTCTAATAGGCGGAGTTGAGCTTGTAGAGTACGTCGTTGAGCGTCAAAGGATGGGCAATGGCACAGAAGGTGCTCTAGAATCTTATCGCACCCGCACAAATTGCACGCCACACTGTTAGCCATTCCTATTAGGAATGAATAGGAATTTGCAAATGCGACGCCCAACCACACGCGACAGAGTAAAGTTGTTTCTCGACGGGAGAGTCCAGGTGGCAGGCGAAGTCGTAAGTTAGGGTCGAGAGAGTGCAAGCGTGAGTTTTCCGTAGATATTGTCACACATTGTCGGCGAAGATATGCCGCTGTCAAGGTTGCCGCTTTCTGTATTCTGGTGCGCACCTGTGGCCGCGTCACGCCGGACGCCCAGATGCAAATATCATCGGCGTAGAGCGAGACATTATCTGTCTATGGTAGCGTTTCGGTGAGCCCCACTAGAACGAGGTTGGAAAAAGACGGGCTCCACACTCCGCCTTGTGGGACACCACGACTGGAAATATATCTATTTGTCGGGCCATCTTCTGTAAGAACAAACACCCATCTGCTTGAGTGATAGCTTCTAATCCATCTAAAGACGTGGCCTCCAAGTTCTGCAGCCTCAAGAGATTGGAAAATGACTTCGTGGGTTACGTTGTCGTAGGCACCTTTACCGCTAAGAGTGCCAAAGAGAGACGCTTCATAGCTTTTTGTTGCTGCACGGAGGTCACAAGATCAATGACGTTGTCTATTGAAGACCGTCCACGTCGAAAACCAGCCATAGCATCAGGGTAGATGTTATAGTATTCAAGGTACCACTCCAGACGTGTCAGCAACATCCTCTCCATGACCTTACCGATGCAACTCGCAAGTGCAATCGGTTGGTGTGATGTAAGGTCCAGCGGAGACTATCCAGGCTTCAGTAGAGGCACCAGTCGGCTACACTTCCACTCGTCAGAGACTTTGCCATCATGCCAAGATTTATTCAAGATATCCAGAAGACTGCATTGTGCTGTTGAACCTAGGTGCCTTAAGGCAATGTAGGTCAGCCCATCGGGACCGGGTGATGACGACTGCCTGCACGTAGGCAAAGCCGCTTGCATTTCTTCCATAGTGAAAGGCACTTCCATACCTTGATATTTCACGACAGGGACGTCATGCAACGAGAGGTTCATCAGTAGAACGATGTCACCAATAACCTTTTCGCAAAAATCACCAGCAACTTCAAGCTCTGGTCAAGTTTGATGTAGAGCGAGTACTGTGAAGGGACGACGTTGTTGTGGAAGTGATCGAAGACCTTGAAGAGTTCTCCACACGGGGGATAACGGCTTGCGAGGGTCCAGGGAATCGCAGAAGCTCTTCCATCGTTGGTCCTGAGGTTTCTTCATCTCAGCACTGAATTTTCTTCTGAATGCGTCGGGCTTCCCTCAAGTCAAAAGTGGACTTAGTATGCCTATATCCTCTCTCGGCCCGCCGGCGGATCGCACGAAGCCTGTCCAGTTCTTGGTCGAAATGTGTGCATTTGTCGGTGTTGTATACATCCGCTTAGAAGCCTGCAGCGCTTGTATGATCATGTCTTCAAGGGGCTCGGGATGTTCATGTCTGCACTTGTCCTCGACCGACAGTTGGTACGCTTGCCAGTCAATCTGTCTTGAGAGCACAGGCAAAAGAGAACTGTCAAAGCCTCTGACAGTAATGTGCGTAGGCATATGGTCGCTGCCGTGAGTGTCAATGTCTGTGAATCATTGAACTTTGGAACTTAAACTATGCGACACTAATGTCAAGTCCAAACAGCTGCTGTAAGTCACCCCTCGGAGATAAGTCGGGCTGCCATCGTTCAGAACTCCCTGTCCGTGCTCGGCAGCGAGATCAACTAGACTCGTGACTCGTTAATTTCTCCTGAAGCTTCCCCAAAGTGGATGATGGGCGTTAAAGTCCCCCATGATTATCCAAAGACTTGGAGTTTTCGTGAGTATGTCGTTTAGTCTCTGTCGATCAAGTCAACGTGATGGTGATAGGTAGGCGCCTGTCATTGTAAATGAAGCCTTCTTTTTTACACGGAGACATACGTATTGATTGTCGTCGTGAGGCTTCAATATTTGTTGAACATACGTGAGCTCCTTGCAAACGTACACAACAACGTGATTTCGTTCAATACATGATGAAAAAACAAATGATTCGTAACCCGACAGTCGAATTGTCTTTGAAAAATGAGGTTCACAAATGATGATAATCGGGAACTTGTTCTCAAAAACATAGTGCCGGAATTCTGACATCCGTGACTGCAGACCTCTGGCATTCCATTGAAGTATGGAAGCGCACTTGTTCTCGCCAAGGTCGCAGTGGTTGTGGATGTCAAATTATCGTACTGCCGTAGACCCGCAAGTACTGGTTCAAGGGAGCCCAGGACTTGCAGTGCGCATTTAGCGGATGTATTTTTCATATTATTCAGAAGTGAGCAGATAACACTCACGAGAGAGAGAGAGAAAATGATTTAATGAAAGGCAGGGAGGTTAACCAGGACTGAGCCCGGTTGGCTACCCTACACTGGGGGAAGGTAAAAGGGGAGCGAGAGATTAAGAGAAGAATAGAAAGTCCGCTGTTGATATCGCCGACGTTGCAACACTCACCAGCGACCTCAGTACAGTAACGACCTGGACATTTTGGGCAGCTTGATTATCTGTTGTCGATTTAGCGCTCGGCGGTAGTCGATGTTGTTGCTGCTCGGAGAAGTGAGCCTGGGGTAGTGCAGGCCTAGCAGCGTCAGGTTTTATTGCGATAGCAATTATATGGACACTTCAACCGAATTTCTGCCGTCGGCGTCGTCGCCGCCGTCGCCGTCGCCGTGAGGTTCCCTATAGATAAAATCTTCGCCGCGCGCCGTATGCCCGAGCGGAAGCGTGCGGGGACGCGCGCTATCACGGAGAGCGAACGCACTCAATCTCCCACGCGCAAGCAAGGAAGCAGGAAGCCAGCGCCGGAAAGAGCGGGGGGGGGGGGGGGGGGGGGCGCACTTCTACTCCGCCAACAACCGCGCTCGTCGCTCGTCCGCACCGTCTCTTATCTCCACACGGCTCTGACCTTTATGCGCCCTGCATTCGCCGCTCAGTTTCCGTTGAAGCGATAGACCGCACGTACTTTCGCCCGCAGCGGCGTATGCTTGCTGCCAGCGTTTTGACAGTCGTTGTCTGCAGTCATTCAGTGTGATCTATTCGTGTTTGTTTGTGCGCGCTCACACCACGCTTGTTCATTCAGTTAGTAATAGTCGGGTCACATTTTCCAACGCACGCTACACATGCAATGCTGCCCGGATCGGCAGTGCAGCGCTACAGGTGGGTCCCTTCGCACGCGCTACCCACGGGAAGCGCTTCTCATCAACACCACCGTTTCACACGCGCCTTCTCGTGGTCATCGAGTCTCTCTTCATGTCGGTCTACTTACGCCGCAGCACACCTGCTTACTTAATCAGCTCATGTTTACTACAATTCATATTGCTACCAAAGCCGCTCACCTTACTTCGTATGACATTGCTGTGTTGCTATCGCATTCATTGCTTCGCCCTTAGGGCGAAACTGTGACATTTTTTTCTGAGCCTCGGTAATCTTCTCACCATGTAGATGTAGGGTGCTTGGCGGTGGCGGCGGTGATGGCGTCGTGAAGGAGCTCTCTGGAGGCAAACAAAACAGTACTTTTTTTCTTTCTTGGAAGCGCACCGTCGACGCGAACGCCGTCTTTCAACAGTGGTTATCGCTTCCTTCCGTGACGAGCCGTCCTTCACCATTTGGCTCAAGATTCTCTTCTCCTTCTTGATTAGTGGGTAGTTGTTTGATGAGGCATCATGATCTCCACTGCAGTTTCAGCATTTCAGGGTAGTCGCTTTGCAGGACTCTGCTGTGTGGAGTTCGGCGCCACGCGGGCAAGTTGGCTTGTTGTTACACAGGCCACTCACGTGGCCCATTCTCAAGTACTTGTGGCATTGAAGAGGCCTCGGAATAAATGCTCGAACGACATGACGAAAAAAATTACACCATCTTCCCGTAGGGGAACCCTGAGTAGTATGCGAAGCAGCCGTGGGGTCGACTCAAGTCCCCATTAGTTTTCAGTTCGTCGTTTCCGTTAGGTTGAGGTAGGTAGCTACCGGCTTCGCGAGCCCAAAGTTCGGGATCGGCCTGTCGCCGTTTCGTGGCAGCGGCTTGAGCCCTCTTCTCCGCGCCACTGTCCACGGCGCTGACACTGGCGTTGACGCTGGCGCTGTCCGTGGCACTCATCGCGGCGTTGCGGGAGGATAATGAGAGGAGCGGAGCGCGCGCGCGCGTCATTAGAGTGTTTTAGCTGAGCGCTTGCTGTCCGCTCCACTGATCAGACCGGCATATGCTAGCAAATGCCACACAACCGCTTAGCGGTAATGCTATTGCGCTTGCGCACAACGCTCATACCGGCAGCGGAACGAAGAACGCATTCCTCGCTCCGCTACAAACCCGACTGAGTGGAGCGTGACAGTGTGCCTACTTGGCCTCTTCGTCGTTTTGCAGCCGAGTTTATAGCGCGTCGCTCGCGTCTCGGCAAGACGCACTTATCAAATGCTAAATCTACGCAGTTCCCTTCAGTATCTCAAAGCGTGAAATCTGAGCGGAGCGGAGCGTAAGCGGTGTTCTGCTAAAACTGTCTACTATACCGCGAGCTACAGTGGCGCCCCCCAGCAGAGTATGCAGCGCCGACCGTCGCGCCTCTAACCTAAGCTGCTTCGCATTATCGCGCGCGGAGCCGCAGGTGTTGCCATTCGTTGCGCAATCCGGAGAGGAGAGGAGCGTCGGAGAGGAGAGGAGGAATGCCGAGAGAGGAGATGAGACAAGTAGAGGAGGGGGAGGAGGATGCGCATGCGCAGTGCGGGTGTGGACGCCGTACGGCGGAGGGAGGGACGGACAGAGCCACCGGCAAGAAATGCTTCGCATTTAAAAGACCAACCTTCTCATGTGAAGGAAGACAGTCGCCTTTGAAGATCACCTTGACGCAATGGGAGTTGCCTATTCGGCTAACTTGCAGTTTGTCCGTAGTGTAAGCAGCTGGCTTGACCAAGACAGGAAGGACGTCGACATCTTGTATGACGCATGTTGTCATGCCTCTGTCCTGCGGGATGTAAACACGGACTCTGATGTCTCCAAGCTCCGTGAGAGTTCGCAAGGTATGCAAAGCAGCCGGTTGCTCGACTTCTATGGCCAGGACGTTCTTACGACGATTAAGTCGAATGCCGTTTATCCGATTCGGCACGAGAGCTTCAAGACGAGCCGAGATGACTTGCCCATTCATGCTTCTCGGTTTGGTCGAAGAATCAACGGGAACAAACAGTATAGTGTGGCGCGGCGGACTACAGGAGGGCTTCACACTTAACGTACTTCCCGGCGATGACCCACCGAGGATCCTCCGCTTCGCCATAGGGACAAAGCCGTCCTCACTGTCATCACTACTCTCCGTATACAGTTCAGTGCTGTCGCTGGCGGTGTCATCATCTCGACTGTTCCGCTTCCTTGAGTCCGACGTTGAAGGCAATGCCATGTCGGGACTACGTACAATGGGGTCAGGATCAATCGCCGCCCTCAGGAGAGCGATGATCCCCGGAATACACAAGAAACCACAAAAACTCAGGAGACAGAAAGAGCAGCATTCCACAGGAGAAACACTTCGTCGTCCAGCCATATATACAGCTTCGCGGTAAATGGTAGGGCGTAACGTTAGGAGACCAAGAGAAGGTGGTGTGGATCCACACACCACTAGGGGATTGCCGACATTCAAGTTGACATAAACAGAACAAAATGGAGCTGGGCAGGTCATGTAGTGCGCAGGGCAGATAACCAGCAGACCATTCGAGTTACACAATGGATGCCAAGGGAAGGGAAGCGCAGTCGAGGACGGCAGAAAATTAGACGGGGTGATGAAATTATAAAATTTTCAGGCGCAAGTTCAAATCAGCTAGCGCAAGACAGGAGTAATTGGAGATCACCGGGAGAGACCTTCGTCTTGCAGTGGACATAAAAAATATAATGATGATAACGATGATGATTTTCAGTGTTGCTAAAAATATTTTTCTCAATTATGTTCCTTTTGGCTTTATTTCTTGCTCGTATAACGCGCAATTTTAATAGATGTTGACACTGTGTCTACAAAGTTAGTATTTTTCCTGCGACTTCTTCAAAGCTCACATCAACAAAGCACTGTGCGAGGCACTTAGTTATTCAATTGCCACACAGGCTCCCGAAGGAGTATTGCGTAAGCGGAGGACGCAGGGAAATAGCAAAAAAAAAAAAAAAAAGTTGTACAAAGGAATTATAGAAAGTTAGCTGGTAAATATGAAACAGCAAATATCTAACAAATGTTATTAATGCAATAAAGAAAACAACAAGACTATGAAATATAAAAAAGGAGTACAAAGACATGCTAGCGGATAAATGGGAAAAAACAAGTCTAACAAGAAATTTGAATAATGCAATAAATGAAGCAGAAAAGACTGTTACAACTTCGCTACAGATAACTTAGGTGCGGAGTAGAGTTAGTTGTGATGAATTATGGAAATAGTATGTGCATGCGTGCTCTGAAACATACAGGTTCAAGAATGTCAACTATGTCGTGTGGTAGGTTATTCCAATGCTGAACGGCATGGAGCAACGCGGATGAATATAAAGCATGGGTTCGGCCAAATATACGCTGGAAACTGAGATGATTATGCAGACGCCGAGATGTACGAGATGAACGAGCGAGTGGCAGGGTGGACGGGCGCGTGCGATGGATTATATTGTGAAATAGACAGGCAAAGCAATGCTATGGTTCTTCGTGATTCAAGAGATGAGAGGGATAAAGACGACTTAATGCTAGTCACGCTAGAGTCGCGGAGATAATCTCTTACAATGAAGCAGGTGGTGTGGTTTTGGACTAACTCGAGAGTCGCAATTAGGTAAGCTTGATGAGGTGACCAGATAGGGGCTGTAAATTCCAGTTGAAGGCTTACGAATGTCTGATAGGCGATTTGTCTGGTGAGGGCAGAAGCACCGGCAAGGTAACGCTTAAGATAACCAAGCGTACGTGAAGCTTTGGCAGTTATTTTTTTTATGTGCGTAGACCATGACAGGTTAGGTGTAAGGAGACTGTCGAGGTACTTGTATGAGTTGGTGCGTGTAACGGGGTGCTTATCCAGTGAGTAAACGAAAGCGGAAAATGTCTTTTTGCGGGTGAATGTTATTATTTCTCATTTGTCAGTGTTTAGAAACATTTGCCAAGAAGAGCACAGTGTTAGTAATAAGGTAAAGATATCGTTGAAGAGTGACGTGATCGGAAGGTGAGCAGATTTGACGATAGATCACGCAGTCTGCGAACAAGCGAACCGATGACGTTATTTTGGATGGAGGTCGTTAATATAAATCAGGAAAAGTAATGGCCAGAGTACGCTTCCTTGTGGTACACTAGATGTTACATCGCTATACTGAAAATATAGTTATCGACGACGATGAATTTCTTACGGAAAGACACAAAAAAAATCTTATCCAAGATACTGTTAGGGATCGATGATTAAGCATGAAATTTTATCTATGAGACGGCAATGAGAAAGGCTATCGAAAGCCTTAGCGAAATCAGTGAAAATGGAATCTGTCTGTGGACCCGCATCCACGTTTAGCAAAATATCTGTAGTAAATTATACTAGCTGCGTTTCACGTGATAGTCCTCTTCGAAAACCATGCTGATGTTTAAAGAAGTTAATGTCCAAGTGATGTGCTACGTTGGAAAAGATTATGTGTTCGAGTAGCTTACCGGGAACACTTGTTAGTCATATTGGGTTGTTCACTTTTGGATGGACACTGATTGTTCTCACAAAGAAAAATACAAAGTCCTCCGGAAGCACAATCATCGATAACTGAGCAGCTTCTACGTGCACGTGTTTCGCATTTGCCAAAAAGCGCAAGAAAAGACCTGAAAAATAAACGAAACTTAAAACTGAGCGGTCGGTTTTGTCTCATCTTGCCGTTATAAATAAGATGTTCACGTTTTGTCATCCACAGCCTAAACTAACGCGCATGAGAACATAGCACGGTTTTTTCAGGAGCGCTTTTACATGCACATGCTTTGCCACCGTAGCTTTCAGTTCCTTGCCAGAGTACGCGAGTAGTATAGTGAATCATTTGCAGGGTGACGGGTAGATTTTGGGCAGTGACAGAACAGACCCTTGGTAGTTGCGAAAGGTGTGAAAACTTAATTACACAGCTTCGCTGTCTTTGATGGAGCGTATTAGTTGCTGGGATTGGCATGCATCTACAAAATTTCTGAAGGTAAAAGAAATTCTTTCGTGTTAGCCGGTTTCACCATCCGGACGTCGTAAGCCAGGATGCATCACTGAAGCGTTCGTGGACGATTAAAGGGCAACTCCGGCATTTTTCAAAAACCACATTAGGCATATTCTCGTTTTCAAATGGCACTGATAGTCCTGTTACCGGTAGGGTGGTTCAATTTGCTTCGAAACTCATAAATAACTTTAAATAACCAATAAACTGGGTACCAAGACCGAAACGGTTAGCTGCTTCGTGTGGCGTCACGATGAGTCGATGACGCCAGATCCTACACTACCGTAACGTAAACACGCAGAGCACAGTGTGCTAAACACGCAGTACACGTGGTGCTAACGTCAAAAAAAGTGAAGCTGACGATGACTTCTGACTGCACGGGGAGCTTTTCCAGCTCTTTCGGACAAGACAGTGGTGATTTCAGCAACGATATTAGGAACTTAGGATATTTTCTTTTTCTATTCGTTTCTGTCTTTCTCTCTCTCTTTTTGTTCCTGGTATGTGCCATTGAGCTTGGACCCTTTCTGCACTATCGCCAGGATCGGCCCACTTTTCACCATGACACCGCCGCCGCCGCCACCACCACCACCACCGCCGACACTTGTGAGCCTATAAAGCTTCGCTTAAAAGGAGCCAGCTTCGTCGTTTCTTGGTGAAGTTGCGGTGAAGGCTCTGACGTCACAAACACAGGGTGGCTAGTCAAAAGTCATACATTCTTGAGCATGAGTCGGGAACATGCAACCAATCTTTAAAATTCATTTTCAGGGAAACTAATGACTTGCAGCCATATCGTTTGGTACAGATAATCAGAGTGCAAAAGAGAACGTATATTGAAACTTTTATTAGGCTCAGTGGACATCGAAAAACCGCTGTATAGTTTCTCCTTTAGGTGACTTCCAGTAGTATACGAGCATTAACTATGCGCGCGACATAATATATTTACAGTGTGTAATAGTTATATATTACTAATTTCTATACCTAAACGTTTATAACAGTGTACACTGGACATACCTTAACAGCGTAAATACAGTTCGCTCACATTTCTGGTAGCAAAAATTAATCAACACGTGCTCTCAATGACGTTTTGCACGCTATAATGACGAGAACGAAAACGCCCGGTGGCAAGAAGGTGACCACCGTGGCTGTCCTCGCTCAAATCTCACACCCTTGCTTCGCGTCTCGCGTTTAGCCCCCGTGGTTCACCATGAGGTCGGGAATCACGAGCAACCCTAACCTGTGCCTTCGGTCTTCGCGTGCACCAGCTCCTCGGGCTCGCTCCGTCCATGCTGATTGAAGCACAGTACGGAGAATGTGTAGGCGCTTCCGCATTCTAGTCCCTCGAAGAGGTAGCTTCGCTTGTCGGGGCTCAGGGGCACTTCTTTCCACTCGACGGCATCGTGGAGGCGGCAGCGAGCCACGTAGCCTGCATTGAACAATAAGATATAAGAAGAGAAAGAGCGAGAGAGAGAAATGAAATGGGAAACACACCGGAACCGGAAGAGAAGCTTTTGGTTTTCTGCTCTAGACTGGGTGAAGGTTAACCGGCAAAAAAAAAGAAACCAATAGCAGAGAAAGAAATAGAACACGCGAATAAAAAATAACAAGATGAGGTGGGAGAACACCTGGGAGAGTCAAAGTCTCTCTCATAGGCCACTCGGACGTAAAAGCTAGAATTGTGCCCTGACCGACATCTGGTGTGGCGGCCTTATAGGTCGGCATTCCAGGATTGTGTTCTCGGAAAGTTTATAAAAACTTTATTTACGACATAAGTACACTGGCGTTGATAAGTGGTGGAGATGGCGGGATAGATGCTGCATAACGGCGCAGCTTCGCTGGTCCTACCTCCCCGTGAACTAGGCAGAAACTATCACAACAGTTATTTTACGCGCTTGTGGCAATACAAAAGAAAACTCAAGAAAAAAGTGGAAATTTCGCAATGGCACACCGAAAAAAAAAACATATGCATACGTTTGCGCCAACGCAAAATTTCTAACATTCACAAAATATTCGTAGTAATGTGTGCTTAAGTACACGGCGAACTTTTTGGTCGGTTAGTATTTCTTGAGTGTTCTGGGAAAGCAGTAAGAGAGTGTTTGAAGGCAGCAATTTGTACGGGGCACTAGAATAAAGCCAACCAAGGGGCTTGATTTTAAAAACGAATAGCTTTTCCTGCCTCTTTCGCCTCTTTTCCTATTCAGCGGTGGTCGGCTGGTCAGGCTTGCAATACGAAGGTGCCGAGGACAATGGCAAGTTCTTTCACGGAGTCGAGTTGCGGGGAGGGATGAGAAAGAGGGAGGGGAAGGGAAATGATAGCCTTGAGCTTTCATTTGTTAGTTTGCTTTAGTTGTTATTTAGGTCGTTAGTTAGTTGGTTCGTTCGTTCGTTCGTTAGTTAGTTAGCGCTATTGATTTCCTCACATTGACAATCATCTTCGATAGTTTCTGCGCAATTATTCTGTTAGACTCAATCACGTGAAGACAACCGACAATAAGCCAAGGAAATGATCGAGGAAACTACCTGTGTGTTTTAATTGAAACGATAATGGAATAC
The DNA here is from genome assembly GCF_013339745.2 of Dermacentor silvarum. NCBI lineage: Eukaryota > Metazoa > Arthropoda > Arachnida > Ixodida > Ixodidae > Dermacentor > Dermacentor silvarum. Next base: position 116,356,575 of record NC_051157.2, on the reverse strand, counting down.
GGTAATTGCAAATGAAATTGGACAAGAAAAAGCAACTTGAGCCCAGTGGCAGCCCAGCACATATTCCGCATTACGCGAGTGGGATGCTCTTCATAACAGCACGCGTGTGCGAACCTGCATAACACACATGAATATACATAGTTTTATTTTAGAGCTAACAGGATTTTTCTAGCTCGCCTGTGGCGTATTGAAAATTAAGCAAGTGTTACACGTTTGTAAAACGTGAAGGCGAAAGCCTGCCAGCTGTGGAAGAAGCCGACGACGGCGAACGCGCCAGCATTGGCACGAGCGCATCTCTGTGACCACGTGACGTGTGCAATCACGCACGCACTAGGCACATCTTTAGTAAGCCACAACCGTGGATGATGCAATAAATACCATGTAAGAAAAAAAAGAGAAAAAAAAACAAGCAGGCGTGGCTTCAGGGAAGCATGCTCGTCTCGCACCGTGGAGGCCCGGGTTCGATTCCCACCCAGACCGAAATTTACCAAACTTTCTTTTCAAAGCTGCTAATTTACATTTGTGAACAGGAACCTCCCTGAGAAATGTGACGTCAGTCCGAGCATTTCTAGAAGTGTTATTACTCTTTGCGGCTGTTCTACTGCCAAGAAACACGTCTACAGTATGTTTACGAAAGCAACCACAGCTTGCCTGTCCGGTGACATGTCATCCATGAAGAAAAGCTGTGCCACTGCGCTAAGTTTTCCTGCCATCACTTAGGGTGTTCTGGTAACTTAATCCACGCTCTTTCGTGACTATTCTCTCGTGGCATTGTATCACTATTTCTCAGACATATAAGGCACCTCAATTTTAGGACTGCACGGAACTGCTTGGCTCGCTTCAGATTAAAGAAACATGTGGTAATCAGCTTACCATCGACAACCTCAGTTTCTTCGTCCTGTGGCGTCCAGGCTAGTTCTATAGACTCGGTAGTCCTCGTTGTCACAGTAACGGTAGGTGGCGGAGGTGGGTCTGCGTATATCGATAGCGTCAACGCATTGTTACTTCGTAAACAATAGCATGGACAAGCTGTAAAAAGCAGCATAAATTATTAGATACTACCACTACCGCTAAGATACTTGCTTTTTATTCAACACACATTACTTTGTTAGCACCCTAGAAGAAGTTCCCAGGCTAACAGCAGCCGTGTCCAGTTAGGCCAGGCCCAGCAAAGGAAAAAGTATTGCATACTTTACTAAACATAAGCACTCATCTAGGTTTCTTTTTCCTTTTTTTCCCTCTTTTTTTCTCGGATTTAGGTACCGCTGTATGTAATGCTCGGTGATAAATAACATTTCGCGGGAAAATGTAAACGGGAAACGATAATAGCTGTTTCAGAAGATAAACTGCGATAAAAAATATCACACAAAGACCACAAAGCAAGACAAAATAATCCACACTTCTTACGGCTTTGCATGCAACACACATACTCGTTGGAACAACCAAAAACACGATTTGTTATACGGAAACGCACTTCTTGCAATAAATAATAATGTAGTATCACCACCACCAGTGAAAAAAATAACAAAAACAATATGAATCTCAAGAACAACAGCAGCTGCAGCAACGAGAAATGGGACGTACGACATCATCGTAATCGTCAGCAAAGTAACGCAAAAGAAGTAGGTGCGGAGTTTCCTGTGTAGCGTGACCGATTGCCTGCAAGATGTACGGGGTTCGTGTAACGAGCCACTTGAATGTGAAAACAACTTGTGTTACGCAACAGATCACTGACCATGCTCGTGGGTGTGCACCCGGATCTCGTCGGACAAAGGACCCGCGCCTTTGTCGTTGTAGGCCTGTACCACGACTGCGTAGGCGGTGGCACGCTGCAGGTCGTCCACCACGCAGCGCGAGACTGCGCTGCCAACCGTCCACGTGCGAAGATGTAGAAGGCACGGTGACGGTCTTGAAAACGTAAGGCTCGGTGGAGCCGTGGACCCGGTAGCCAACGTAGTAGCCCTGGATTTCACCGTACTGAAGGTGCGCCGGCGGAGGCTGCAACAGATCGCGCAATCCGCTTCGAGCAACAGGCCGTATATGTTGTTTTCTCAGACTAACACGTTAAAGGAGAGACAGTAAGAAGATTTTTATGTGAGGAAAACAGAGAGGTCGGACGGAGGAGCTTTGCTTGTTTGGCTTCCTACCGAGCGTAGCGAGAAAGGAGAAGGGGGAGAGTTAGGATGAGGGTCATAGACAACTATGTACAAGTGCGGTGTGCAATAGTGCTTTGAGCACAGCTCGCTACCAACATCAAAGTGCGCAGGCTCCTGTCATGTACTTCCAAAGACCGCTGTCCAGCAAGAAATGCCGAGGATGCTTTTGTTGCGACACGACCTCAGAATCTTCCACCCCGGAAGGTGTCTCTCGTGCAAAACATACGTTGTGGTGTTAAGTTGTGGTTTGGTGTTTGTTGCTGAATGCTTCGGGGCTGTGAAAAATTTCCATGCCTCTTATGTGATACGTAGCGAAGGAAAGTTTGTAATTAGTTGCCGCCGATGATCAAATTGTCGACAGCGAACAAATAAACACGGGGCCCACAGTAGTTTTTTTTTTTTTTTTGCCAGGGCACCCAGGAGTAATCAAGTGTCTCACCTTCCAGGATATTTCTATTTTTCTTGAGCTGACAGCCGTCACCTTGACACCTTGTGGAGGTGTTGCAGGCACTGCAAAAGTAGTAATATATGTTAAGCAGGCATTAGTGCTTGATTAGAAGAGCACACTATGCGACTGGTTTGCGGGCATCGTATGTATTTGTCACACAAAAGCCACTTCTAGATATACAATATTTCTAAAAGTTTTTTTTTCACGTTTACCAAAAACAACGAATCAAAATCTTGTCCATATTTCATTTTATAAACAAGCATTTCGGCTTGTTGGAATGATATTTTTTTTTCGGCTCTGCACGCGAATAGCAATTTATCTAAGTGTTAGAGATGAGTGTTGCTACGAAATATTCTGAATTTTGAATGTCAAGCCTTTCCATTTTATTTGATCTGTTTTATTTTTCTTCTTGCACGTGGACGCCGCCAAAATTACCCAGAAAATTGTCTAAGAAGTATGAGCAGCCCTGTTTCCTGAGTGAAATTACTATATGCCCACTACTTGCAGGTCCGGCATGCGTAAACGCTAGGAATATGCAAGGGATTATGTTTTTAGACTATACAAATTTGTTTTAAAAAAAGGCTATAGGCGGTGCGAGTGTAGCGTTCTTGCAGATAAGTTCTTGGGCTAGCCGGAAGTTCCTTGCCGCTAATAACGTATCAGAAAACTAGTTAACAAACTATTGGTAACGACGTCTTTTATTTGAAACTTGGAGCTAGCTCTTTAAATGGCGCACTTGGAGGCAGTCACATTTCAATGAACCCCGATTTCTCTATTCTTTAAAATCGCCCCTAATTCAAGAAATTGATCATCTAATTTCAACGCTCAATCTAGGCAACATCGAAACAGGGTAACTCGCCGCAGTGGCTTAGCGACTATGGCATTGCGCTGCCAAGCACTAGGTCACGGGCTCAAATCCCGGCCGCGGCTAATTAGTCTTCTGATACTTACGTTGTTAGCGGCAAAAGTATATCTGCCTCACTGAAGAACTTGTTTGTAGGAATGCCACGTTCGCGACGCTCAAAGCCTTTTTATAGGAAGTCTGTTTGGTCTAAAAAAAAAAGAAAAGAAAATCCGTGGAAACCTAAGCACTACTTATGAGTTGTGAATGCGAAAGCATTAATGTACAATTGAACGCCGCTGAGAGGTCCTTGTAGTTATGAATTCCTCGCAGGCAAGCGAGCGCCTTGAGACGTGGCGTCGCAGCCAATGAGAAGTTTCGCTGCTACAGACGCCGCCGGCTTTTTCGCACAATGGGGCATTTGACTCTTTCGCATCAAAACACCTTGTATATAAGGTGCTTTGACACCGTGGTGTAATCACGTACATCCTTTGCCAACACTATTGATGTCGCTATTATTGGGTTACTGCGACAAGTACAAGTTTCACAAGAAGCCATAGGTGGCTTGGTGCATAGGTGGCCTGGTGTTGCTCACAAGAAGCATATTGCTGAAAAAGACCGCAAAATATTTTTCATGTAGCAGAATGTCCTAACTATCCGTGTATTTAGCGCAATTCGACAAAAATAAATCATTTTCTTTGTGTATTCTTATATCTTATCATCCAGAGATGAAATGTTTCCCGTCATAGGGCCCAGCTGCAGAGTATTTTACTGTAGAGTGGCTTTGCAACTTCAGACCGTACCTTCTCCATCGGTGACGACGGTGAGCGCCTCGCTTGGAGGCCCAACCCCAATGGCGTTTTGGGCGAGAACACGGAAGTTGTACTCGGCGAGCGGCTGCAGGTCCTGCACCGTCACCTGGCTCTGGTCCGACTCCGCCACCATTTCGCTCAGCTGCTTCTCCCATGACTCTAAAGGAAACATACGATAGCTACATCATCTTTCAATGTTGCTTTGGCAATGATATATAGGCGGTGGAGCCCATTCATCCTGAGTACAAAATACTGCCTTCCGAGCAAGGCCCGTACAAGCAAACCCCGACTCGAAGCTCTTTCTCGACTCCACCGAGTGGATTGAAGTGCCGTCGCTGCACTGAGGAGCGCACTACGCTTCAAGAACGCTCGTCAGTAATTGCTACGACGAGGAGTACATCCATAAGCGCACATTGAGTAGAGCGCGTTTGTGTAGTTGCCGTGAACGTCTCGCTACAAAGATTTCGCTCAAGAATGACCTCATAGAGTATGATCGAACTGCACTGACCACTTCTGTCAAAGAAGGACATTGCCATATACACTTTCTTAAGTCGAGATGGTGTGTCAGGCAGAGCAACATTCTAGAGCGTGGTGCAAAGGCCTGTTTTTCAGCGCTGCTGCCGTGGCCAAAACGTCGAGGCGTTGCGCCTTAACGAAGCAGCACTTAAATGAAAAATAATTGTTCACTGAGGCGTTTCTTAATAAAAGTAATTCGGAGAATGACTCTGTCGTACGTTTGCAAGCGCACGGGTAACTGAACGCATGCGCGCCGTATGCAAGGATCAATAAACTGCATGAATCGATAGTCACATTTTAAATATTGCTGTCTTCAGCATGTCCTGAGTGATGAGTCGCATCGTTACAGCGTCCTAACATTATCAATATGGCTTGCTGCAGTAAACAACACAAGAGTTCGGGCACATACACACAGACTGTAAAGGTGGGTAAAAGGAAAAGTGATCAATCTTGGAAGCCATAGCCTATATTTTGCTGCGTCGTCATCGCAACAAGACTAGATAGATCAACGCGGTTAAATTTGGTTACTAGAACAAACTAAAGTTATTATATTTAGTCTGTGGATGCGTGGATGCTCTGAAATGCATCCACAGACTAAAATTAATAAATTTAGTTTGTTCTAGTAACCAAATTCAACCGCGCTGATCTATCTAGTCTTGTTGCGATGACGACGCAGCAAAATGATCAGCAATGATCTGCAATGCGTCCACGCATGTTCTCCTACCTACCGCATGTCTTCCTTTTCACGATTCATGTTAAGCTGTCAGGATGCTCTTCTTGTAAACGCTGCCCTGAAGCGATCAATACTACGTTTGGAATGACCTTCTAATATTTATTTACGATGCTGCACAGGAAACCTTCCTCAATATCGCGTACTGCATCGTCCCAGATTTTGACTGTTGGTCAGATGCCCAGGCAAATAATGATTTTACCTTGAAACTTTTCTCAGGGAAGCGTTTCTGACGAAGGCATTAACGAGGATTTCGATTTTCGCGGTATCTTACCTGCGCTCCTTTTGTACTGCACGATGTACTTGGTAATTGGAGAGTTGCCATCACTCGGACTCTTCCACAGAATGGTCACAGATCGGCTGAGTACGTTCAGCACTTCCGGTCTTGGAGGCTGTTCCGGCCGGTCTTATGAAAGTAAAGATGGCGAATATGTAGAACGTAACATGGCCTTTGAATATCCAACGATAACCCCTAAGTTTTTACCAAGTGAGTTTCCTGCGCGTTAAAGGAATAGTGACACGAAACTGGACGTTACGGGGTTGACAGCTATCTGATGAAGCAAGAAACCGGGATACAATATTTCTGTGTCGATACGCATTTGAACGTTGTATTAAGCGTAGTATTCAAAACCCATTGAATGCCAGAGAGTTTTAGAGCGTGGTCGAAGATGTTGCTGAAGTTTTGGGGAATAGTAGCAGTTTGCTTGAGTTGTCACGTATGTTGTAAATTGCGCAAGGTAGGCTGTGCTTGGGAAATATAACAGTCTATAGTTCCACAACATTTCTTTGAAAGGACATTCTGCGTCGTGTCCTACTGAAAAAATTAGTGGTACAATATTCTGTGCACAATAATCTACAACATGGCCGGGTTAATAATCTAATGAAATATACCATAATTGATGTAATTAAGCTACTGTAATGTAATCAACCGAACTATTGTAATGAAATATTCGTAAAGACCAGGATCTGTATATCCTGGAGAGGTGAACTGCTGTCAAACTATGCTGTCTTTATCTATGAGTTGTTTTCTGGCTTGTTCGAACGCGAAATCGTAACCACAAAGAGGTGGAGATGCCGACATCGTTCAGATGTACCCGCGGATTATTTGTTCAAGGAAGAGCTATCTGATTTTCTAACAGGTGGCGAGGTGCAGCCAGCGTGTTGGTGAGGCCTACCTTGTATAGAGAGATGGGTCACCTGCTCGTCTTGTCCATATGAGTTTGACACGTCGCACCTGAAGGTACCGGTGTCGTTCTTCTCAGCAAACAGGATTACTAGCTCCGACCAGGGTGTCTCTTCCCGGGAGTGGTCCTCTATCGAGTACCTGCAACCACGAGAAGCGAGAGCCGTCTGCCTAAGATGCTTTTTTCTGCAAGCGGCTCTGATGTCGTCGGTATGGCAGAACCATCCTGGCTGATCTCGTTCACGATAAAATCGGTTATACTTAACTAATGCGCAAATTTTGACCATGTCTAGCGTTTTCAATAGAAGAAAGTCTGTAGTAACACGTTTTTTTTTTATTAAGAGTTGACTTTGTGGAACAGATACTAAAGACACCCTGTGCAAACTTCTCTAGGACCCATTAAATATATCGCTCTTTCTCCTGTGCAAGCACAAATAGCCTATGACCTACCTGGGACTTGAAAATGACTTGATGGGCTTGCTGTCCTTGGACCAGAAAAATCTGATGGGTTTGTCCCCAGAGGCTTCGCAGCGAAGTTTCACTACCTGGCCTCTTGCTGCCGTTTGGGACATGAAACGCTGCCGTACCTTGGCCGGAGCTGAAATGGAAGTTTAAAGAGAGAGAGAGAGAAAAAGACCTTGGTCCTTCATTCTTATAATTTCAGTCCGTGGTGTTTATAAAGTGCATTTGGTTTGTCAGGTATAAAAATCGTTGGGATGTGGCAAAACTGTGATTTCGCCATTAAAGGTTCAGTGTTGCGAATATAACAGTATTACAGTAGCTATAGGCTTCCTTATGGAGCTTTGAGTTGGTGACGTGGCTGGGCAGTCTTGATTTCGCCTCGTAGTCACATAAGTGATGCCAATAAAATTTCTTGAACTTGAAGGCTGCATACGTTATTGTTATAACGGAATTTCTTACTTTTTCTTTTCCCTAATTGCCAATAAATATAGAGTAAAATATCAGAAACACATAAGGCTTAGAGTTTTATAATAGTATAACTGCGTGAAATTTCAACTCGTCATTCTAAAGGAGGCGCAGCCTTGTTCACTTTGAATATCCAAGCCCCTATTTCTTGAGAATTGACAGTTCTGCCATTTTATATTCGAAAGAAAATGCAAAACGTCCACAGACCCATTGCCGAAATCTAAATGACGTGAAGCATCTTAGATTTACTGAAGTAGCCGCGCAGGTAGCGGATGACACCAGCAAAGCCTCGTCGCCTGTACGTAGCTGTTAGCTCTCGCTGGGCCGAGGACGGAGGCAATGTATGATGCTCGTCGAGCGAAGGAATATTGATGAGCGGTGTATGGACACGGAGAAGTACGGCACATATCTAAATACATCTAAAGCTTTTATACCCATTGTGTCAAAATGACACATACCCTGTGATTCAAGTTGTAGACTAAGCAAAACAGCACTCGCGAACTAGAGGGAAGATGGAAGGGACGTTTTCTTTCAAATTGCAATACAAATTTCTTAGTACCAGAAACTTCACACATATAAATCGGTCAGTTATCTGAGTAAACGAATTCAGGTTCCTACCATTTGTACATCAGGGAAATCAATGTGACGCCTAAAGTAAACGCCCGTTTTACAGAATCTTGAGGTTTATGCGTGCGTAAGTATCCACGAATCGGTTCGCGTCTTTGCATCTTTTTAACGTATAGCCCGTAAAATTATACATTCCATAAATTTCATGTTTCTAACATCGCGTTTCTTTATAGCATTCACAGTTATGTCAGATCATTGTCATTCACTGGCCACTCACTATCGTGTGCGATGGGTTTTTGCAGATTGGATGTGAAAGGCCTTATTAGGGCATTTTGTTTTACATATGCAAGTGTTTACCATTCTTGTCCACCATGTGCACTTTGCTTTTGGCAACTCAAGGCGTACATTTTTGAAACGGTACAACAATATGGAGACAAATATATATGCCACTACACACCTGTATTGTTATCGTTCGAGTGAGACTACCTTTTTGAGAAAATATTGTTTATGAGAAACAAAGTGTATATATATTTTAATGAGATGAAGTGTGAGAAGATCTTACGTAGCACACAGAAGGTGTTCATGTGATACATGCGTATTCCGATTTTGTTCTTGCGAGCATTCGGCCAAACATTATTTTTTACTGAAAGCAAAGTAAATTTTTCTTGTTCTTGTTTTCTTTTTCTAGCAATAACAGTATTGTTAACGTTCAGTTTTCTTATTCCTTGCAGTCGCTATTTACCCGAGTTGGCTCGAAGAACGCTCATCTTATAAAAGGTTGTGCCACGCAACAGAGCTTCGAGAAAGGGAAGCAGAAGAAAGTCACGATGCATTTCAGTCTTTGGTCGATTTATCCGCGGTTAAAACACTTCGTGAATGCGGCTCTGGGGAGCTACAGAGAAGTTGTGTAGCAGGATAAAGGTGAAAGGTTTCCCACAAGTGTCTTTCTTTCGTCGACAACTTATTTCGGAGTAGCTTAGTACCGCAATCAGTTGGTGAACTAAAGTAGGCTTACACGCCAAAATCTGCTTTCGTATGACCGATTGACAGTGTTTTGTTGTGGTTGTTCTTCTCTTGCCACCGATTCCACCTTCTTTTGCTTACAATTGACGATGGCCATCTCTAAAATTGCGACCGAGTATTAGAGCGCCTTACTCACAATGAACGTTGACCTGGACGACGGTGTACAGGGGCAGGCCGACGCCATTGGAGGCCTCGCACATGTATCCGCCGGCGTCCAACGTTTCCACCTCTTGTATGACCAGCGAGCCATTCACGAGCGCTTGCATGCGAGAGCTGCTGATGACCGTGCGAAATTCAGTACCCTGCAGCCCTGCGATGGAAAAGAGTCATTTAAGTGAAAACTATTCACAAAGTTGTGCTTTTTAGTAGAAATTTCAGAAGCTCATTGATCGAATGTGGGCTTGCGATGCTTTTTTTACCATGCCAAATAATACACCCGAAAAAGCAGCTTGCGCCCCCACAGAGTGTAAGTTCAGTTAGCCAGAAGTGAAGCTCACCTGAAAATGTGGAAAGGGCTATTCGCTTTCAATTGCTGTGACATTTTTGGCTTGCTTGCTGTCCTTGTCTTCAAAACGTACTTTCTCTTAAATATCTTTATGTCAGGAAAGCCTTCTCTCGTCGCATAATCGGTGAATGTGGGCTTGCAGCATGTCACGCTGACGTAATTCTCATTTATTTGGACAGACTGACTGCATTCGACACAAAACGAGCGGTAGACAACCATTTGGTATGGCACCGCTGAATGCCAATTTCATAAGTGCTCTTACTTGCCTATAAAATTTATGAATTGCTTGCACTTCATGAACCTAGGTGGCTATTTTAATTGAGGTTTGTAAATCGATGTTTTCTTGTCCGCTTGGTCTTTTCCAGTTGAAATACTGTACAAGTACCGAGTGACAGACCACTTTAACTATATTTGTAATCGATTGAAGCTTGCTGGCACTAAAATACTGATGGGTGTGTTTTATTGTTATTTTTAGTGCATCCCGTCCCTCTGTCTTGATAAGATAAGATGATGTAGAAGAAACAGCACACCTGCTGACTTTTTCCAGCGCACCCTGGGTTCCGGGGTGCCATCAGCTTGACAGTCCAGGATTACGCGATCACCGGTCGTCACCGTGGCGTCTTTGGGCTCCAGCCGCCATCGTGGTGGAGCTGTATAAATATCACGAATCAAAACGCAGCACATGCAAATAGTTGGAGTACTGAACAAGATCTATTTGTCCTAAATATGCTTTTTTTTTCAATGGAACACATTACTAGGTTGACAGGCTTAATGATGTCAACCCGCATGTTTTTGTGGTGAAGTCATATACATTGCCAGATCCTGAATACTGGGTTCACAGTTCAACAGGCACGCGAGAAAAAATTTCTGTCTGTTGTTCTTTCTGTGGTACACTGCAAACTTAAATTTCTCCGCATGACTTTTCAGTGGCTTCTTGCAAGGAAAAACCAATATTTCAAGGACAACATGCAACGCAGAAAAGCAAGCGTGCATGGCCGGCAGAAATTACACAGCTTTAGCTGCGCCCACAAAGCCTGCGACCTCGTTCCGCCTCCAAGTCATAGACATCGGTTATTCGTCGTTGTTCGTCATGCTGCACGTCTGAATTCCCAGCCCAAACCACTTTGCGCTGTTCTTGGCGAAAGCGTTGCATTTTCCTTAGTACCTTGCTCCCCATCTGCGCTCAGGCCTTCGCACTGCGGTATAGGTACGAACGGCACAAGTAATCGGAAAGCAGACATATACAGACATACCAGACCAGAAGCAGTGGCTCCGTTAAGGTACGTCCACACTAGCGACCAAAACACGCCCCACACGCCGCGCGCGGCAAGATTCACGAAAAGCGGCAGCAACGCGCGGCAAACGCTCGAATGGGTGCGAGACCCATGTCCAAATTTATACAGCTGATAATACTACTATCCTTACTCCGTATAGCTCTCTACAAATTTGCTATCGCAATTGATGCTTCGCCTTTCAAATGAAACTGCGACAACTTTTTTTGCGGCAGCCGCAAAACGAGCACCAATCAGAAGCGAGCCGCGCTGTTGTGGCGCCACTTGTCGCACAAGCGAAGAATCATAATGTATGGGCTCTGAGATCGAACAGTGACGCGCACGCCGTAAAATCTCAGAGGCCATGTCCAGTCAATGAGGCCATTTTCGTTAGGCCTTCCCATACCGCTGTCCGCTTTCTGGCACGTCGACGTCGCGCCATGGTCGCACAAGCAAAGAACACGCTAAGAATATAATGGTCACACTGACAGTCACCAATACGTCATTCAGATCTGACTTCTCTGAGCTTGAGCGACTCCCAGTGAAACGCCGAAACAACAAAGCAACTGCAACGGAGAACGGAGCGCGCGCTTTCATGAGAAGTCTCGGAAGCGAACGAGGTGAAACGGGACGTCAGGTGGTGTCATGTGACTGCCGCGTCTCGCAAAACGGGGGTCAGTGCGACCATTGCAACGCATTTGTGCCGCGCGCTTGCTTGCCGCGCGCGTTTTTGTCGCTAGTATGCACGTGCCTTTACCATGGTCTAGTGCAGGGGGCGGGGGTATTCTGTAAGAGTTCACCTAGTGCTCCCTCGCCCCCCCCCCCCCCCCCCCCAGAGCACAACCTGACGGATTTAACTTAAGGCCATGGCGGCCACATTTCGATGCAGGCTGATTTCAAATGCACTTGTGTACCACGTTTGCTGTCTTAAAGAGCGCTAGATTGCCGGAGCCCTTCGTTATGACGTTTCTCATAGCCCCTGCGGGCTGTTTAATCTAATAAAATAAATAACTCACTTAGCCCATCAATAAAAATGAGTTAGTGCTTGAATCACTCAGTGGAGTGGCTTGTAAATCAATCAGTGGTCTGGGCGCTTTCCAAGAGTACACCTAAAAATTGCGCTAACATGGACAGCAGCGGAAGCTTATAGGCTTTTAAATGCTTTAGCGCACCAGCAGAAAGCCCGGTGACACTTCCGATGACCCCTCGAGCAAGCGACTAAAGCTTAGGAAATGAACGAAAAAAATCGAGTAATATGAAGCAACGGTGTGATTGTTTTCTATCTAAGGCATTCTCCTTGTGTGATTATAATAAACAATAGGGTTTACAGTAACGCGAATCAAGGAACGTTCTTATAACGAAAATATGGCGCTTTACTTTTTGGCAGTGATTGCGCGCAATGCAAGAAGCCCACGTTAGCTTTGACATGGTTGCACGAGAAGCATCAAATGAACTGTAGTTATTGTCGGGACCGTGAGGCCGTTGCCAGGTTTGTCACGAACACTACCGTGTAATGCAAGTCATCTTTCGAATGTAGATACTGCAAGAATGGTAGAATTCTTGCTCAACTATGAGAGCCAGACAGAGAGAGAGTATAAGGTATAATGAGAGGAAAAGCGGAGAGGTTGGCCGGATGAGCGTGTCGCTGGCCTGCTACTCCACACTGGAGTAAAGGGGAAATGGAAAACATAAGAAAGTAGAAGGAAACGAGGAGTGATGGTAAAAGAACTACAGTACTCGCATCACCTACTATTCTCCTTGTAGTGCATTGTTTCATAGGAACGACGCCAGTATCCACCGGAACGCCATTGGAAATCAATGAAAACGTAATAGAGCTAGCTTTGCTGTGTACATTTTCCCGTACTAGAATACTCGAGACCCGCCGTGGTTGCTTAGTGGCTATGGTGTTGGGCACGAGGTCGCGGGATCAAACACCAGCCGCGGCGGCCGCATTTCGATGGGGGCAAAATGCGAAAACACTCGTGTACTTAGATTTAGGAGCACGTTAAAGAATCACAGGTGGTCCAAATCATTCCCGAGACCCCCACTACGGCGTGCCTCATAATCAGATCGTAGTTTTGGCACGAAAAACCCCATAATGTAATTTCTTTTTCGAATACTCCATGAACGAATTACATGGATACTGACCGTAAACGACGAGCGGCGCCGAGTAATTGATGAAGGCGGCCTCGTTGGCAGCTACGCACGTGTACACGGCCGTGTGCTCCTCGCGCAGCGACCTGAACACCAGCGTCGAGATGAAGTCGTCCACGTGACCCGAGGAGATGCCCACGGCAGAGGCGGAAGAAGAAGAGGCGGAGTCCAGAGGCACGCCAGTCTCGCAGCCACGACAGTCGTATGGGCGGGTCTCCCTCGGGAACGCTGCACGTGACGCTGGCTCGAGAGCCCAGCTGAGGCTTCTCGGGAACGAGAAGGGCGTTATGGACGGTGGCACTGCGTACGACAGCCATAGGTGCAGATAAAAGTACATGTAGTCGCAGATACAGATAGAAGTACGAAAGTTCGTTAAAGGGCTACATTTCATTCTCATTCCTTTAACGCCGTGCCCTGGCGGGCACAAACTGGAGTGGCTGTCAGAACGGTGAGAGAGAGCGAGGGAAATAGAAGAGAGGAAAGGCAGGGAAGTTAACTAGACGCACGTTTGATTTGCTACACTGCACTGGGGGAAGAGGGTATAGGCGTGAAAAGAGAGAGAGAGATGAGATAGAGAGAGCACAGTTTGTCGCACATTTGAAAATTCGCACCGAGTCTACACACGGTCGCCAAGACGTGTCGACTTGAGGTACTGCAACAACGCTTTCGTGGCTTTCTGTGCCACCGACGCGTACGGCCATGGTCCAAGGATCTTCATTCTCGAAATTTGTCTAGCGTCCAGCCGGTTCAATGCTGTCCGGTGAGCTTCACGCTCCACGTCGTACTGGGGACAGAGACATAAGACGCAAACCAGCACCAGCTCAACACGGAAGCTTTTCTGCCTGTAAAGCGTGCTCTGCCGCAAATACATCCTTATTGAGGCAAAGCAGTTTTTGCGGGGAAAATAATGTTCATTTAGAATTTCACATCTGGCTTTCGTTGAGCAAGACAGCGGTCACTCAAGCATTCAGATCAAGTGAGCTAGTGCCTCATTACCCGCAACGTAGACGAAATCATTGCAGATAAACGGGAAATTTAACTACATAAATAGCTTAGCTCACGGTGTAATCCTAAAGATCCCGCACTTCAAAAAAAAAAAAAAAAAACAGAAACCGTAAGCTTCACGGCTGAAATACTGGCACTCGCGTCAATGCGGATTAAAAGTAATAAACGATTCACGTAATCGGGCAGTGAAGCATACGAAGGAGAAACAAAGTCCTCAAACGTCTACTCCGGATCCTCTTCTTCAAGTTATTATACTGCTGGCTGTAACAATGTATTGTGGCGAATAAAGCTGCATCTGCTAAATGTGTTGGTGCCTTCCTCAATTTACGTTAATCTGGTACAAAAATACAGAATATTGTTGAAAATATTAAAATAGAATTTTAAAATACTTTTTTTCTTTCTTAAGGAACATTTCTGAAATTTCTTGAACATACTCCCAATTTTCCTGGCATATTTATATGGACTGGGCTTTGTTCTGAAGCGAAAGAATAATTGTAGCTTTGACCACTGTATAGTAAAGAAAGTTTACCTACCAAATACTGAAATCTTAAGCCACTGCCTTTGGTAAAGCTGGTAATAAAAGCAAACGTTCTGGTGCCATCACATTTCATTTGGTTCATTATGTGTCATAAGCATTCAGGAACAACTCACAAAAAATATATTTAGAAAGTACAGTGGTTGCAGAGAAAACGTTGCCTTTGTCAGCAAAAGTGGTGTTTTGAGAAAACTCGACCTAAATGTTTTCATTTCCGACAAGTTGGCCTGAAATACTCCTAATGTGCAGTCTTCGCGATTATTGTCTTAGAATTGCCTTTTATTCCCCTTTCTTTGACTAGCCTTGATCTACCGTATTTTCTTACTTTTGCCAGAGGCCTGAACGTCTGCCGATCTTATCCTATCACAGTCCATCCTGCTCAGCACAGCATCCCAAAACACACCTGGTGGAAAACCAAGCCTCTCGGAAGCTTTCTTTCAGGCATTGTTGCCATCACCCTCAGTAATTGCATCAGACACATCAGCTTTTACTATGAATGCTCCAACAAATGTGCTTTTTGCCCGCCCCCCCCCCCCCCCCCCCTTCCCCAAGTCAAGGGTTCGCGCGGGAACTATTGCGACTATTATGACGCCTTTGAGTCGTAGATTGAACTACTATAAACGTTACCGGAACAACAGACATAATATTTCTCCATGATTATACAAGTACATACATTTATACGTGTTGAATGGATAATAACAAAGAAAATGCCACAGCACGTCTCACAAAATTGCGTCATGGGGATGAGGCGCGTTGGGCGCTATTTTTCAATACCTCCCCGCTGCGCATCTGACGATGCCACGCGGTGCAAACATTTGTCATGGATGCTGGCTCATTTTGGCGATAAAGTAAACATAGCGTTTTTTGTTAAATATTGCTTTCCATCCTGCCTCAAATAATAACACGGACATGCGGTTTTCATTTAGGCGCTTTTTTGAAGTATGTAGATGTTTGTTTTTTTAGATCATCTGCGACTGATGGCACAATTCTAATTCTTGACTAGATTTCTCAAAGTGGACATTGCTTCCACGAGAAATCAAAATGCGCAGTCAAAAACTAGCAAAATTTTAAGAATTTGGCTTTTTATCAATTAGGGCTTGCGTTAGGGCTAGTTGGAAATAAATTATTAGAAAACAGCGCTGCAGAAGTTAAGGCACACACAGAAAACGTGAACATAAGCACAGACGACAAAGCGCTTGTACAACTGATTTATTACGCGAGATCAACTTATGTTTTCCTCCCTACTACACCCATGAGCATAACATATCAACTGGTAATGATGGCAAGAGAGAGAGAGAGAGAGAGAAATAGCAAGCAATATGATAGGACAAGAGCCTATAGCACTCACCGAGCACCCTGAGGTGGAGGTGGTTGTGGGCTTCACTGCCGTGCTCACTGCGCACAGAACAGGAATAGCGTCCCTCGTCGTTTTTACGGCTCACCGCCTCCAGGACCAGGGAGCCGTTTGGGTAAGCCATAACGCGTTTGCTGCTGGGCAGGCTCTTGGCGTCTGTGGGTGCAGTGACGAGCCAGGAAGCAAGGGGTAGATCCCATTATGGCACTCGTAACTCAAACTATTTAACCGGGCTTTTTACAACAGTAAACATTCGTACAACTGCAAGCAACTGATCTGTTCAGTGAGTGAGAATGCAAAATTTTGCACACGCGATGCCTCCTGGAACTAAACTTAGCTTCAAGTAGGTTGCAGAATGCCGTTGATAAAGGCTATCGAATCTGAAAAAAAAATGACCTTTTTGTCATCCGCACCATTCGCGCAGCCGTACAGCTGTAACGGGCATCAGAAAACAACGTTTCTTTTTTCGTCTTTACTATGCGTGTGAGCTAAGGAGCACTTGTTAACAAGAACAAAGATAACAAAGATCACGTACTCGTGACGCCTGCGGCAGAAAGTATGTTCCACATCCGCAGCCAAGGTTTGTGAGGGGTGCCGCTGGCTAACACTCGCCAGGGTCAGTTCTAGTAGTAAAACATAGATACTCCAGAAGTTGGTTGGGAAAACGGCGCCGCGGTAGCTCAATGGTAAGAGCATCGCACGCGTAATGCGAAGACGTGGGATCGTTCCCCACCTGCGGCCAGCCGTTTTTTCATTCATTTCCATTTCCATTAATTTATCATTTGTTTAATTCAATTAGTAAGTGCAAATAATTCCCCCTATATTGTCCTTAATGTATTTGTTTGTTGGCTTCTTATGATATGAATAATAAAAATCTGGCCCCTCGGTTCCCTTTCTTCTCGTTTGTTAACAAGAAGTAATTTCACCTTGCGTCCCGAATCATTGTCAAATATTTGATCACTGCGACTTGCACAGGAAGATTATCGTGTTGTGCTTGGCCCGCTTACTGCCTATGGGCCATTTATGGATATAGCAAGGGCTTGCTCAGTATTTATACAAGTATTTCTTTTTATTGATAGCATTATACGGACACTCAAGGCGCCTCTTCGTGTCCAGAAAATTTAGGCATTGCCCCTTCAAAGATCTGGTAAACTTCATCCGCAATACACTAGAGCAACTCAACGGGACAGCATTTTCAAAAAAAAAAAAAAGAGAGAACTACATTTTCAAAGATTGGCCGAATTTCAACAAATTAGAAACGTCGAGAGGTATTAAAACGCATTTACGTTGAGATTTACTTTTTTATTATAATTAATTAGCATCGCATCTAATTAACAACGTGGAGAGGGTACTTCATTCTAAGAACAACCGGATTTAATGGCATTTGTGTCGTAACTTCGCTGTTGCTTTATAGCACTGTCTTAGTCAAGACCAAAACAATGCTATCACTTGCCACTAAGTACCGAATAAGTGTCATAAATTCGTACGTTATTAGAAGAAAGTACCCTCTCCACGTTGTTAACAAAAGCTTCTTTAAATTAGGTCGATTTCTCGAATGTTATATTTTGAAAATGTTGTCTGTTGAGTTACGCTGGTGTACTGCGGTGAAATTTAAGACATTTTCGTAGGGGCAGTGTTCAAAATTCTTGGGTACTTGTGCCACCGTCCCCACCGCCAGTGCTGTCACCGTATCGACGCCGCACGCACGACCCGCGCGCTGAGCAATAAATGTTCTTCAAAGACACGGACTATGGCGCAGGGGGCGTTTGGCTGCAAAAATGACCTAGCCAAATGGACGCGCTCCTCTATCTCTCCTCGTCAGTTGCGTTGCGTTGCGTTGCGTTACGTTGCGGTCCGTTTCGTTTCGTTCCCTTTCGTTCCGTGCCGTTCCGTTCCGTTTCGTAGGTTAGTCACTTAGTCAGTTCGTTCATTTGTTGGCTTGTTTGTTACTAGGATCTTACCTTTGCGCCAAGCCACCGTGGTGATGGGGTGCCCGTAGTAGGGGCAGTGCAGCACTGCCCTGCGTCCCGCGACAACGGTGCGGTTGGGCATGTCGTGCACCGCCGGTGGCCCGAGAATGTTGAGGCGAGCGGCGTGCGCGTGCGAACCGTGCTCGTTGGAGGCCTCGCAACGGTACGCGCCTCCGTCGTCGTGGCGCACCCGCGTGACGTTGACGAAGCTGATCACCGAGCCGTCACGGCTCACGTAGTCTCCTACGCGAACCTGCGAGGGAGACGCAAACACAGTGTTTACCAACGATCTCGGGTTGAACACAACGATGAAAACGACGCCGTGTCTCGATGCCTACTGTACGCAAAAGTCTCACCTGTCAATCACGAGACCATAAGTATTCATAAAATAATCATCATCATTATCATCAGCCTATATTTATGTTCACTGCAGGGCGAAGGCCTCTCCCTGTGATCTCCAGTTACCCCTGTCTTGCGCTAGCGTATTCCAACTTGCGCCTGCAAATTTCCCAAATTCATCACCCCGCCTAGCTATCTGCCGTCCTCGACATGCGCTTCCCTTCTCTTCGTATCCATTCTGTAACTATAATGGTCCACGAGTTATCCATCCTACGCATTACGTGGTCTGCCCAGCTCCATTTTTTCCTCTTAATGTCAACTAGAATATCGGCTATCCCCGTTGGGTCTCTGATCCACACCGCTCTCTTCCTGTCTCTTAACGTTAATTTTTCGCTCCATGATCGGTGTCCCCTGTCAGTAATTGACCTAGATAAACGTACTCCTTTACAGACTCTAGAGGCTGACTGGCGATCCTAAATTCTTGTTCTCTTTCCAGGCTGTTGAACATCATCGTTGTCTTCTGCATATTAATCTTCAACCCCGCTCTTAATCTTTCTAGGTTAAGGTCCTCAATCATTTGTTGTAATTCATCCCCAGTGCTGCTGAATAGGACAATGTCATCTGCAAACCGAAGATTGCTGAGATATTAGCAGTTGATCCTCACTCCTAAGCCTTGTCAGTCTAATGGCTTGAATACTTCTAAGCATGCAGTGAATAGCATTGGAGAGATTGTGTCTCCTTGACTGACCCCTTTCTTGATAATTAACTTCTACTTTTCTTGTGGAGAATCGAGGTAGCTGTGGAATCTTTGTAGATATTTGCCAAGATATTCACCTCCCTGTACTCCTTGATTACGCAATGCCTCTATGACTGCTGGTATCTCTACTGAATCAAATGCCCTTTCATAGTCTATGAAAGCCATATAGAGAGGTTGATTGTACTCCGCAGATTTCTCGATTACCTGATTAATGACATAGATGTGATCCATTGTAGAATATCTCTTCCCGAAGCAGCCAGCCTGTTCTCTTGGTTGACTGAAGTCAAGTGTTGCCCTGATTCTATTGGAAATTATCTTGGTGAATATTTTATACAATACTGAAGGCAAGCTAATGGGTCTATATTTCTTCCATTCTTTAGCGTCTCCCTTCTTATGGATTAGTATAATGTTGGCATTCTTCCTGTTCTCCTGGTACACTTCAAGTCGTGAGGCATTGCGTATAAAGGGTAATTAGTGGAAGTAATTAGTGGCTCCAGAAAAGGATGGCTGTTACTCAGTGTTGTCGACAGCATGCAAACCATGTACTCAGCGCTTTTGTTGACAACTGTGAAGTGTGAGCTTCTGGAGAGAAAGTATTCTCACCCGGCTGGAGTCTTGAACTTGGACGTCATAGATAGACCACGTGATCTGAGGCAGTGGCGTACCGGTGGCCGCGCACCGTAGGGACACTGGTTCATCCGGGCGTACCACGACGTCCTCAAAGTGGGATACCAGGACCGGTGGTTCAGCTGCACAGACGCAGGTAGCAATATTTCAGTGTGGCTTCGCTTAGGGTCATTTCATTCAACGCTAAGGTGATCAGACGTCTCTCCGGACTCCTTGTTGGTCTGCATTGCTGCCTTGAGGTGCCGAAGCAGCCGTTCACTTTCTCAAGTGTCATGGCGCCGCATTAAAAGAAAAAACTCGAGAGGAAGGCAGCAAAGCGATGGACTGCCGCATAGGAGGAAGAAGTACCTGCAATCCTATAACAGTTCCCAAAGAGAACCATTCTCTTGCCCTGGCGGGATTGGTCAGAATGGCGTTTCTACTGACGAATACACAGTTCTCATCAATCCCGCGAAGGCAAGTGAACGGTTCGCTTTCCGAACTGTTATAAGATCGCACGCCTTCTAGAAAGCATGACCACTTAAGGCTCGTACGTTTTATCGATCTAGCTAAAATGAACTTATCAATGCTTTATGAAGCCAAGTCAAAGAACACTGACCAGACCCTCTTCATGACGTCAATCATAGACACATTATACTAAAACAAACAGCGGACCTTATTGCTATGTAATGCAATAGTGACAGCGTACTTCTTGATTTTATGTGTTTTGATCGATGATCGGGTCGTGCTCAGAGTACCAGTCGTATATTTTAATATGTTTCAATGTTTAGGTATGGATTCCCTCCTTTACTATCTCTATGTATCTATAACCTTCGCCCCCCCCCCTCGCCTTTGCACAATGCTCCCTCCGCGGGGCCTATACGGATCTGTAAATAAATAAATAAATAAATAAATAAATAAATAAATAAATAAATAAATAAATAAATAAATAAATAAATAAATAAATAAATAAATAAATAAATAAATAAATAAATAAATAAATAAATAAATAAATAAAAATGAATAAAAAAGACTACATTAGACAAATAAGAATTAAGCCAGTGTTACACGTTTGTAAAACGTGAAGGCGAAAGCCTGCCAGCTGTGGAAGAAGACCATGAACCCGGGGAGCAATGGCGCGAACGCGAGGGGCAATATGGGAACGCTGGCATGATCAGCGGAGTCGGAGCCAATTGTGGAAGACGACGACGACGACGAACGCGCGAGCATTGGCATGAGCACGTCTCGGTGACCACGTGACGTGTGCAATCAGGCACGCACTATACTCTGTTTCAGTAGTTCCGTGCAGCAGAGCCAAGGCTACGTGACCATCGAGCGCAGATTCCTGCGAAGCGAGATGTAGTGCCTGTGTTCGAAAGCCGTTGCTTGTTTTAACGGCCTTAACATGTGGTCTAGTCGGAACATGTTTACTTGAAGGGTTCTCTGCATGTTAGAGCTGCGATTTTTTTAGGTGATTTTGCTTTGTTTTGGAGCGTAAGCTCTACTACGCCATGTCTCACAAGGTCATTCATCGCGTCGCAATGAGCTTGAGCCGCCGAGCGCGGGCCACCGTAGCGCAAGTATGGCAGGTATGCGCACTGCGATTCTGCACGCCCAGCGAGAACACTGCGTCCGTAACTTATAAAATATTAATAAAGGCTAATCGCTATCTATAATCGCTAATCGATACCGCTATCGTAGCGTTGCCCCACATCGAGAGAGATTGGTAAGGGGAACAGTCTTCGGAGGTGCTTCCGCGCTGCAGCGTTCGCCGCTAGCAGACGACAGGGAACCGAAGGACACATTTAAGATGTGGTCGCGCTCCTCATTGGTCGAAGAGACCTGTACCTTCCACAGTCCTGCACGGAACTACTGAAACAGAATATAAGCACAGACGAGCCGCTTCAGGGAAGCGTGCTCGTCTCGCACTGTGGAGGCCGGTGTTGGAATCCCACCCAGACCGAAATTTATCAAATTTTGTTTTCAAAGCCACTGATTAATTTGTTAACGGGAACCTCCCTGAGGAATGGGACGTCAAATCCGAGCATCTTTAGACGTGTTATTACTCTTTGTGGCGTCAACCATTTTTCTTCACGGCACACTTTCGCCAAGGTCACTGCAAGGGTCACTGCATGGTCAGCGCTAAGGGCACCGCCCACATAGCCACCCAAGGCCTTCGCCTTAAAACTGGTGGATTCCAAGGTTAGAGAAAGATTGCTGCTTTGTAAATTAGACATGGTTACCGTGCGATGCATGCTGCTGCAATGCAAATCTGGAGCCAAATTCACAGATACCTTTGTTCATTAGTGCTCTTCGCCATTGGCTTGCCGCCCTCGTCAATAAAATGGGCAGCATCAGGATTGGCTGAAATTTTCTCTTGGGAACAATTCTAGCGTAAGAGGTTTTCGCGAACACGGGCCGCGGATTTTCCGCAAGTCTATACTTACCCGCCCATCGCCAATAGCGCTGCTTTCCACCCACCAGCCAGCAAGTGCTCCGCCTTTTCAATTCCTCAAGCATCGAAAGGCACCCAAGTAGCCACAAAATGTTCCATAACATGCAACAGCCTAATGAGTTCGAATAAAGTGTCGATCACATAACAACTCCAAAGTAGACTTAAGATCAGGCTGTCTTTAAAGTCCTAAGTACAAAACTGTATTTTAGGAATCTTCCTTTGTCCGCTCCAGTCATGTTTTATTTCACGTTTGGTTAATACTATTAAAAGAAATTATTTCCAAGTGACGTGTTCTTGTCAGAACGGGAAAGTTTAACAGGCAGCAGCAAAAAGATCACCTCCAGGGTCACAATGGCGCGGGACATTATCGACAAGAATACGGTTCGAGATGTCGGTCCAGCCAACGTTAATGAGCACGTTTTCTGGCTATCTAATTAAGCTGGGCCGCAATAGTTATTCCAACAGTGGGCTGCACTTTTTCTACCCCTCTCAATTACGTGTTAAGCATAGGAAAAACAACGAAGTGAGAGTGATTTCTTTTTCTTTTAACGAGACTAACCCCGCCAATATCACATAGCTCTTTATGATGATCCCAAAAAGAACCAAAACAACGCAACCATTTCTTCCGCTTCCGTGACAGGTCTCGAGCTACCTGTCGCGTGCGGTGTGACGGGAGAAAAAAAAACGCTCAAGTTTTCACTCGGTCGTGCAAAGCCTTTTCACTCGGTCGTGCATATCCATTTCGGCACAGCGAAACTGTCGATACTCCACTCTTACTCACTGCTACTGCTAGGTATTGGTTGCTGTTAGGTCTTAACTTGCTTTAACTTCACTACGCATGTAGGAAGGTATCCTCGAGCGATCATTTTCGGAGGTACCTTCCCTCTCGAGACATTTCGTGTGACTAGCGCTGGACGCGTCGGCGCCTACGAGGGACAGCGTTCCTGGCATGCCACAGACGCAGGCAGGCTAACGAATGTTGGTACAGTTCCAAGAACGCTGTTGCTTGCCGACGCCGAACACGTTGGAGGCTAGCTGCACGATATCAATCGGCCAGCTTCGCTGTGTCTTGAGCTTTGCGCGGCCTAGTGCAAGCTTTCGCCATTTTTCATTTCTCCTGGCTCAGCGTGCCGCGGAGAGAAGAGAGGCGGGGATCGGGAAGGGAGGGAGCTGGCGAGGAAGAGAGCGCATGCGCCGCGCCGCCCTCCTCCGCCCTCCTGGTTGCCATGGCTACGGCGCGGCAGCTTCTTGGTACGAACCACAAATTACGGATGGCTTAAACAGCTTCGCTGTTAAAATATTGACCCAGGAAGATACTAGCGCCGGGAAAGCTATGACTGCAAAGTAAGTTCCCTGACTTAAAGCGCGCGCCTCGAGAAGGGATGGTTTTCTCGAATGATCGCTTTCGGGCATGCGACCACTTTCGCGAGATTACGGGTGACTCAGCACATGACGCGTTAGCCTCTACTGACGACAACCTTCTTTCACTGTGCCAAGACAGAGTGCCTAGTGAGGAACGCTGTTGACTGTAGACGCCGACGCTTCAAGTGCCGAGTCACCCGAAATCTCGCGGAAGTGATAGTATCCCCGAAAGTGATCGTGCGAAAATGCTGCCCTCCACACCCCCCTCCCCTCCACCCCTCCCCCCCCCCCTCCTCGCGGACACCAAAAGCAGAACTCCAAAATACACGGAGCTGGCGGAACGGGCGGATGCTCGCGTACACCTGACGTGGACGTAGGCCTGCGCTTGTGCCGAGTCTCGTTCGTTCGCTGCGTGGCACTGGTAGACGCCGGAGTCGTCGCTCTGCGCCGCCTGGATCCGCAGCGTGTACTGGTTCAGCATCAGCACGCGCCGGGATGACACCTGGCCACCCCTGCTGGCGCCTGATGCTTTGACGGCTGACGGGCCCGTGATGGGGCGGCCATCTTTGAACCACGTGACCGAGCGGACGGGAAAGCCAGACACGCTGCAGTTGAGTGTCAAGGAGTCCCCGGAGCGCACTTCTCTCGTTCGGGTCCACATGTCGACCTCCAGAGGCTCTGTGGCAAGTGCGGTAAAACGAAGGTATGAACAGGGTAAACAAACAAACAAGTGTTGGTCAAGGCGCGAAATATGCGACAATATGCGGCTGCTGAAGAAACTATCTTTGAACTAACCATAATGGGATATTGATTGAAGCATTTAGATGCCTTTTTGCATCCCAATTCCATGCCACAAAATGTGTGAGTTCTTTATCGATCTGAATAAATGAAAGTGAAAAAAAAAAAAAGCTAGCGAGCAAATCGTTGGCAAACCGCCCAGAAAGAGCTATAATACGAAGTATACTGTTCCCATATTTACGTCTCTTATCAGTACTCTTGTGGTTAGTGCCCTTTCTGCGCTGGTTGCTCAACATGGATGCCATGAAATATACGTGCCTAAGAGAAAGCTCCAGATCTTGAGCTCCTATTTAAATACAAAGCAAAGGAGAAACTTTGTTTCATATTTTCCACTTCACCAATTTTGATAAAGTTTGAAGTTAAAAAAAAAGTTAAAATATAATAATTGCACGAAACACACTGTTTATTTTAATAGTCTTACAAAAAAGTGGGAAGTTACGAAGTTGCAAAAAAGCTCATGTGCCAAGTTTTCAACTCTGTAAATCACAAATAAATAACGATATCATAATTTGGTAAGCAGCACCTATTAAGGCATCTAAAGCAGCCAAAATGGATGACAAATACAAACTTCTCAAGCGCGCCGATCATTTCTGAGTAGGAATGTTGCAAAGGTCTCGTAAGCAATATAACTATATGTCAATTAAGCTGTAAAATCATATATCAAACT
Source organism: Dermacentor silvarum (assembly GCF_013339745.2). Classification (NCBI taxonomy): domain Eukaryota; kingdom Metazoa; phylum Arthropoda; class Arachnida; order Ixodida; family Ixodidae; genus Dermacentor; species Dermacentor silvarum. The sequence goes on along the minus strand of NC_051157.2, from coordinate 116,331,594 downwards.
TTACCGCTATGGATGCTTAAACAGCTGCATTTTACAGAACTTCATCTTCTTTCAGGGGTTGTACGTGGCAAAACCAGTTCTGTTTGTGAGGAACGCCGTAGTGGAGGGCTCCAGATTAATTCTGACCATCTAGGGTTCTTTAACGTGCATTACAACAAAGCAACATGGGCGCTTTTGTATTTCGCCTCCATCGAAATGGGGCCGCCGCGGCCGGGATTCGATCCCGCGATCCCGTGCTCAGCGGCGCGACACCTTAGCTGACGGAGTCACCGCGACAGGCCGTTTTACAGAACTGCGATACCTGTTCTCGCTGCAGAGTTGACAACTTGCGGACTGTGCGTTTAAATTTCTAGAAATCTAGAAATTTCCGACAATTCACGATAAAAAAAGGTAAGTACTAAATCAAAAATTCGCCTGCATGAAGTTGCTTGAATATACCTGTCTATCTCAAGTGCAACAAATTTCAGCAAAATCTAGGGGTACGCGAATATTCAATCTTTAGAATACGAATCGAATACGAATAAGGCAATAAACTGTCTTCGAATAATCGAATCGAATATCGAATGTGTGTGTAGGATTTAAAAGTTGCAACACCAGAGGTAAAAATGGCTTTTGTTACCCTTTAAAAAAATCTAGGCGCTTCATTTTACAAGGCTGCTGCACGTTAATTAAAGAAACACTCATTACAGGTAATGCATTCGGGTAATGTCAGGTAATACTCTCAGACAGGTATATACGAGTACATCATAGATTGTTATGAAAGAGCCACAGAATAAAGCTTCGTACAAAAGAAACCGAAACGGATTCGGTCTCACGGGCGTTATGCAGATACTGAAACAGAGCAAAGGGATAATGAGCTCATCCTTCGAAGTTCTCAGTGAATAAACACATTCTTAAGAGAATGCGGCGCGAAGACATAATTCGTTACTGGCTCGAATATTCGCCGTTTCTACCGCTTTTCAGCCCTCCCCGAATATTCGGGAATTTTCGAATATGCATTTCTCGAATCGAATACGCTTCGAACAAGGAAAATATTCGATTCGTATTCGAAGTTTCGAATATTCGCGCACTCCTACTAAAATCTAAAAATTAAATTATGGGGTTTTACGTGCCAAAGCCACGATCTTATTATGAGGCACGCCGCAGTGGGGGACTCCGGAAATTTGGACCACCTGGGGTTCTTTAACGTGCACCTAAATCTAAGTACACGGGTGTTTTCGCATTTCGCCCCCATCGAAATGCGGCCGCCGTGGCCGGCATTCGATCCCGCGACCTCGTGCTCAGCAGCCCAACACCATAGCCACTGAGCAACCGCGGCGGGTCCTACTAAGATCTGTGCAGCGGTGGTCTCGTGAAATAATTTCGGCGTTTTGCAGAGTACTTGAATAGCGAAAGTGGGGCGGGCTCTGAGTTGGTGTCAAAGACGTTCATCGAAAAGCAGCATTCACCTACTTGCACATAACAAGTACCCCAAGCCGGTGTCAAAGAGTTTCTTCAAACCCAGTCCCACGTCTACAGTGAGCCATGTCGGCGTGAATGGTTCCTAGAAGTGCAGAACATATACCAGGTGTTTCAGCGAACGCTTTCAGAACTTTTTAACGGTTGTCTGTGGCAGATAGCCCAATTTTAGTTCATGCGCTAGTCTACTCGAAGATGCCGACACTACTTGCACAGCAAATTAACATGCACAATCTAGCAGTTAAGAAAAATTCACTAATTAAGTTTTTAATAAGTGGCACATATTGCAATTTACCAATTCTAGCCGGGGAGTTTGCAAGGCGGATCCACTTGTAACGAATTCTCAGGATGATACAAGTTTCGAGATATTAATTCCCGAACTTTGCGGAGAAATGCGTTGGCGTTCCACTTACTTTCGTGCTTCAATGCATAAAACGATGTTTTTTTTTATTGCTTTTTTTTTAAGAAAGGACAGGACAGCTATGGCTGTGGCACGTGCGCTTGTGCGCCGTGATTCGGGCGCTATAAACTTGTGCAGAAATCACCTTGCCAAATCCGATTACGGACCGTCGACCACTGACGAACCACGAAAACGGTGTAAAGAGCCAGAGAAAGCATATTAGCTTTATTAAAGGTCCCCGAGTGGTCAAAATGTAAATAAAGTGTCCCGCATTACGGCATGCTTCATAATCACATTATGGTTCAGGCTCGTGAAACAACAAAACCAAGATTTGTGTGTAGTTTTAATGTAATTTGATTTCAAGGCCAGACCTCGGGAGAAACATTGGGAAAACAAGGACGTTCGCGTACGAGCGTCAGCTTACAAAAAACTTTAGGTATATATATGGTCTGTATGTGTCTGCGTGCGCAAGTGCGCGAGAAGGAGGGAGAGACAGTAAGTGCGTGTTTGTGTGCGAGAGAGAGTGTACTGCATGTGTGTGTGATTGTGTGTGTGTGCGCGGCGTGGGCGTGTGAGCGTCCATGTGCAGTGTAGACATTCACATTCGAACAAAGTTCGGCTCATCGGCTTTACTGCGCAAAAAAAAAAGAAAAAAGAAAGAAAGAAAGAAAGGCTTGTGCCAAAGCGCGGTGGCTTTGACCAAAACCATCAATTTTCAGCTAAACAACGTTCCTTTGTAATTCAGCAAGAATACAGTGAGTGAACTGCCATACAAATTTCTATTTATAGAATTAGAGCTGAATTCTCAGAGTGTTCTTTTTTTTCACTTTTCACGACGTCCTTCAGAGAACGCCATAAATTATTGGCTCGCTGTCGTTGCTCCGTGCCATTTGTTAGGGCGCCTAATGAATTACCGATATTAGCTAATACCGTCGTTGGATTGTGAAACGCAAGGTTAAACATCGGGAACACCACATTTTATACAACGTTATACGACCCGTCTGTTTCTTGTATGCAAGCGCATGCCTAAGACAAAATGGGGGGGGGGGTAAAAAGAAAAAAAAAGTATTGCAGTGTCGGGGACTGTTTTTTGTATTTCGTTTCGCAAATTGCCTCCATTTTTCTCTCCGTTTAACGGAAGCTGTCTCACTGATCTGCCTGCCTTTGGGTTCTGGTTTATTTATCTAAACTTCCGCCTCTCTCAGTAGGACATTCCTTTCATGGAGAACGCAGTCAGTTTTAGCTGCCGGCCCATTAATTACGCGCACGACAAAATTAATTAAACCACTGCTTCTTCGCTCCTCGCTCAGCGGCAGCCGCTGCAGCCACTCGACCATCGATTTTCTGTCCAGGGCCATCGACTTCGGTGCAATTTGCAAATGGCCCAGTTTCTCAGTCGTCCCCTGCAGTGCCTTCCCCTTTCTGTATCTCTGCCTCTCAATTTTGTGCACTCAGTCCTCCTCAACGAGCACTGCCGGTGGACAGCGTTATCTAATGTGCTGCGCTCGAAGATTTTTTTTTTCTGGGCAATACAAGATCAATGCTGGCAGACGTGACTATATATCTTATACGGTTCATAGTTCCCCCTCGATTCGAGTGTGCAGTCCGAGATCACCGTTTTCAACCGATTTCGGGACGGGGAGTATCTACACCTACGTTCGGCTTCGTCAGATCAGCTTGAAAAATTTCGAAATAGAGATCATTAAAGCATCTGCACCTGCGCAAACCTTCCGACCACATACATCGCGACTTTCAGACGTTGAGCAAATGCACCCGACATCATCTTTCTGTTGCTTGCTTTTGTATGATAAGCCTGGCAATAAATTGCATGATGGCATTTCGCCACATGCCGTTCTGCAGTAGACAGCTAATACGCAAGTCTTATCGGCAGCATGCGAGTAGGAGGAGCGTTAATTGCTGCCTGCCAGCCGAGCACCAACTTAAGTGTCGTCCCCATGCCCATCTGTATATAGCTACGATTTAGGGCTAAGCACACCAGGTGTGGCTCAAGCCCGCAATCGTACTCAAACAAACAGTTCCAAGCAGCCCTTTGCAAACCAACCACTCCAACGCTGTCTTGCCCTACGACACTCATGACGAAGAAAGCCATCTATATCGTCATTGGCGGCCGTTGACAATTAGCAATGGCTTCCTTTTCATACGTCAATCATGGCCATTACGAAAAGACGCACGAACTTCTCGCTTCCGTTTTCACACGCCGTAGCAGTGGCGGACAGAAATACAGCAGCCACCAGCATCATTAAATCACCTGCCACTCGAATGAAGCCGCTCGTCATGCCAGTGTTCCCATACTGCTCCTACCTCTGCGAAGGCGTTGACAGGCACTGGCCCAATGCCAGTCGGTGTGGTGACTTCGGTCTCAAATTCCTTGCCTCAATTTATTGTGAAATGAAAACACGTATACGGCTGCACTAAAATTTCGCATTAGGGAATATCAGTAATCGTCGGACGTTTTTTTTTTTGTTATTATATTGTCATATTGTTATTATTTTATTATATATTACCAGCTTCTGAATCAGTGCGTGGCGATCTAAGTGACTGTGGATGTTTTAAGTAAGATAAATATGCAAAATATGAACAAGAAATGCAATTTAATTCGATTCATAATCAATAAACTACGATTGCGAAAGTAGAACAAAGAGAACCGTGTGCGATAAACAGATGGGTAGAGCGAATGGAAGCAAAAATAAAACAGATGTTCCACCTTTGCTCCGAAGTTCACGCGTAGCGTATTGTGCAAATGTGTTGCGAGGGAGAGGATAGGCGGATGGCATGTATTCACATCAAATGTATGGCCGTCTCCGTATTTATCCCGTCTGCGAGCTAAAATGTAGACGCACAAAAAATTAAAAAAAGATGTTTCTATCGCACTTGCGGGTCATCGCATCCGGGAATACTTCACGCTTTAAGCACTAGGCAAACAACCGGAAAATTTGCAGACGTATACGTTGACTTAGGCCGACGCCGAACTAATTCCATATCCATGTGACAAGCTTGGGTCCAATAACGCAGTGACCAAGACAATTCCTGGTATACATTGCGTCCGGCCGACGCAGGACTAATTGCAATGAGAGATATAGAGAGAGGTGAAAGAAAGGCAGGGTGGTTAAACAGAACAAAAACCTCCGGTCCACTACCATACATTGGGGGGGGGGGGGGGGGGGGAGAGGAGATGTATAGAAACATAGGAAGGAAATAGAGAGAAAGAGAGAGAAACAGAGCACGCGCACACAATATCGGCTGTGCACAGCAGCTGGATGACACGTAAATTTTATTAGTGCCAAAGTCGCTAGCGCAGGTTTGTTTTCCGCCAACAACGAATCCGTAGCCCTCCGCTGTGACGTCTCGTGAGATCGGTATTTCAAAACGATGATTTCTGACACTATTGGCCCGTTGTGGTGACGGAGAAGCACATAGTTACCAAAAGCAGTGAATCACAAAACCAAGTCTTCATTGGGCGAACCTGCGCCCACAAAAGCAAGAGACACACTATACAGGCGAGCACCGTCGGCGATCGTCGAAGTCTGATCAGCGGGTCAAGCGCGTGGGATTTTATGAATGACCCGTCGAATGTTTCAGCGTAATCGCTGGTGCCCGCGAGCCTTCCAGAAAAGTACTACAAAATTTCGCGTGACGCATACAATCAGATTACACAAGGTTCAGTGACAACAGACAGCGGATAGTATACTATCGATAACGTTCGAGAAACTTCGGATTCATGCAGGCAAGTCCTGCGCCGAGCGATTGTGTTTAACATTTGTTAGCCGGTGAAAAGTGGTCACCGGAGAATGATAAGCAAGTACATGTGTCAGTACTTATGATAAACCTGCGTGCTTCACGGAGCTTCAAGCCGAATGACGACGATGCCCCTCATGGTTTTGATTTCCGGCCACGGCCACCGCATTGCGATGGGGCTGAAGTGCAAGAACTATTCTGCACTGATCGTGGTGCACGTTAGAAAACTCCGGGGGATCGAAATTGATCCAGATTACCCCCTTATGGGGTCTTCACAGCTTGTTTGGAACGTTAAAACCCTTAATTTGATTTGATAAACTGACTCGCCATATCCCGGCCCTGCGAAAGTGGATGTAGTGGAAGTAGTGGTAGTAAATTAGAGAAGCGGTAGTAATGGGAGTAATGGTAATTTTGGTCGCACGCCGTGGCTGGTCGTATTGCCGTTTGTTTTCCCTTTGCCACTCCTCGTATTCACGCTGCTCCTCGGGGGTCCTAACTATGCTTTGCCTACCAATAGCGGGGCTGCAACAACAATGAAATCAGTTGCCAGGCTGGTTATTTTATATATGAAAGGCTAGTGACGTCACTCCCCACCTCGCAAGCTGCCGTCGCCGTGGCAGCTTGCGCAACAGTAATCTTTAGCGAGAAACGTACGTGGGGAGCGCTACCTGCTTCGCATTGTTATCAGGAACGCCTTATCATCAATGATGTGGTTTCGATGCTTGTTTTGTGGGTGTTTTTTACAGAAACAAATGCTGTCATGTATGTTGTATGCGTGACACCAAAAATGTATGCACTTTTGGCTTCAATCGCTGAAGCTTTTTTTTAATCACTGAAGCAATTTTCTTTTCGTTAGGACGCGCCGTGAAACATCCCGACCAACTAGAGGCTAACAGCTTCGCTGTAATAATGGTGCTGGCGAAGTTCATTAATTTATTTGCGTTCTCTTGTGCTTATTCAGCTGCGTCCACGCGTTAGTACTACAGCATTTTCAGCCTCTCAGGCAATGTGATCGCACACTGACGTTTCATTGCGAAGTCTGCTGCAGAGGGCGCCACTCACCAGTGATGACTATCTGCATCTCGTTCTTATCCTCGGCGCCGGCCCCGTTGCTTACGACGCACACGTATGTGGCGCTGTCCTGGACCGAGGCACGTCGGAAGACGAGCGTGCCGCCGACGAACACAACGCCCGGCTCCCCTAGGGGCAGCAGCGGCCGCAGGCGGCTCCCGTGCTGTCGGTACCAACGGTACGAGGGCTGCGGGTGTCCCTGAGCCTCGCACGGCGCGAAGAGCGTCGAACCGTGCGGTCCTTCTACCTGGCGGCTCCAGTGGATCACCTTGGCTGGTATACTCGAGTGGGGCTCTGCAGGAATGAATTGTAGTCGGCATTAAATAGGAGCTGGGGGTGGGAAGTTGCGAGCTTAGCGACGAAGGCTGAACTGGAAATGAATTAGCGATTAAATGAACGAGCGAAGGAATGAATGAATGAATGAATTGCGAAAGAAAGAAAGAAAGAAAGAAAGAAAGAAAGAAAGAAAGAAGAAAGAAAGAAAGAAAGAAAGAAAGAAAGAAAATATAATGTTTGCACGCTTCCGATCAGGCACAAAGGAAGAATTGAACGAACAGGCTGGCAACAGCCATCGCAGGGACACGACACCTGCCTGCTGTTCAGAAAGTAGGCCATAGGAAGATAGGAAGAAAATAAAAAGCGAAGAAAAGAAGATGGCACGCAATGAAGCCGAAAGCAAGGCTACAGCAACGAATACCACACGACAGCGCGAATAGAAAAAAAAAGGAAAGAGAAAGGAAGTGTCTGCTAAAAGCGCGAAATCGGGGAATGTGCAGGAAAAAAAAGAAATCGAATAAGTCACAGTAAGAATACCATAAGCGCGCAAAAGAAAAGTCATCGTTACAAACTGGAGACCAAGTCAGTTGCCCCTAAGGACAGAATGACGTGGCAGCCTGGCCGCGTTGAGACGCGAGGCCACTAGTAAACAGACGTTCATTAAAGGCGGCACACGGAAGACCAAACGAACGGCAGTCTGACAGAGACGACGCGCGCTGCGCAATAGAAGCAGGATACTGCAACATCGTCATCAAGAGAATCTCATTTCCTACAGAATGAATGAATGGGACACACCTGTGATGACGAGCTTTCCGGCCGTGATGCTGCTGACCACGGCACCCGTCAGTGTGTCCTTTGTTTGGCACTGAAACGAATGGTGGCTGTCCTCGGGACCCGCTCGCCGCACGTGCAGCTCGCCCGTTCTGAAGGCCACGTATTTGGAGTTTTCATCTGCACGAAAGCCCGAGAAAGAGGAGCTCGAATCGTCCTGTCATGAAGTGAGGCCACGGGCTGTGCAGTATCGCATGCCAATAGACACAAGAGAGAGAGAGAGAGAAAACATTTATTTGGACGATCGAGGTCGTTGCTGTTGAGGTCGAGTGGGTGGTGGGTGTCCTCATTCCAGGACTCCACTGGCCATGCCTGCTCGATGTACTTGCTGGACGAGAGCTTCTTGTCCCGCCAGGGTATTGGCGGTCAGCTGTACCTCCCACCGCTCAAATGACGTGCTAGGCGTATTTAAGTGTTGAGGTTTGCCCCCGCACACTCACGAGATGTGAAAGAGTTTAGGGCTTCTGTCGCCGCACCAGGGGCAGATGCCGCGATATGTTTGTGGGTACATTTTGCTATATCTGTGTAGGTTTGGGAATGTGCTGTGTAGCTTTTGTGAGGGGGAAGACAAAACCTGCGGTTGAGCCACTGGATCTCGAGGCGGTCGCAGTAATTGTATGGCAGGCGCACGAAGGGTAAAAGGTGGGGATTTTGATGAGGCGATTGGTTTGGCCCCGCTCGTTTGATTAGCGCTCGAGCTAAGGCGTTCGCCCTTTCGTTCATCTTCAGTCCCGCGTGGCCCGGCGTCCACGTGATTTGATGAAGAAACGGGTTACTGATAGGCGTCGAGTTCACTATGGCCGCGCACAATTTAGAAAAGAACACGCAATCAATCGCACAAATTGCACTAACTATACATGGAACGAGTGGAGGGCACCAAGTGAGTTTTATTACACGAATAAACCACCGCTGGGACAGTACTGCACAAGCGAAGGTGAAAAGCGTTCATAGGGACCAATGTCTATTAGATATTCACGCCTTTGACAAATCTCTACCCAGAAAGATTACCACTGCAAGCATGCGAAGCAATCATTCTGGTACTACGACTGCTTTTGTGCTGTTGCCACTCACGTGCAGTCACACATTTGTTTTCCTGATTGTTCCTGATAACAAAGGATTAATTTTATTTCCGGCGTATATTCTCTGTTTTACTATACCGCCTATCGAAGGTGGCAACTGAATTAAGAGTGCCTGTCTTGTCTACCTCAGTGAAAAGGTGCACGCATCTTCCCTGTGGTTAACGGACACAAGAGCAACAGAGCCAGCCGAAAGAAGCGCGTAGTATACTTTGTATAGTGCAAAACAACCGTTATGTACAAAATACGGCTATCCGGCGGGAAATGCTACAACGGTCAAACTGGGACAGTTTGCGATAGCGCAGCGCACGACTTGAGGCGCATGAAGGTAGCGGGGAACATTTGGCAGACCGATTGTTGCCGGTGCGTTTGCATTCGAGCCTGCACCGCCAGCCGCGTCTTCCGCACAAGGACCCGACGATCAGGGAAACTCTTTTAGTTCTTGCTATCAGCAACAACACAAAAAAAAGTTGCAGTGGCTTAGTTCGGCTATGCCAGGATATACGTAGCGTTAGCAAAGGTTCAGCTGATTATTCTTAGCTTTCCTGGTTGTCTCCAACGCTCAACCGCTAATTGCCAGGCAACTACTTCGGGATCCGATGAGTCAAGCTTCTCCGTTCTTCTGCGTTGTTGAGCAGCATTTGCGCTCTCCTTCTCCATGGCTATACCACACTGGCAAACGCCAGTCAGAAGCGCAGCGGCTCCAGCGCAGTGTCAGACGGCGACTGCACAGCGAGCGCGCGCCGGCGCCAGTGCGTCTACCACGGCTACGACGTCACTCCTCTGGAATGCGCAGACCGGCGGCGGTGAGTCGCGCGCGGCGGCGGCGGAGTGCGCGAGAGGTGCCGGCTCCGGTGGCTCCGGTGCGCAAGCCGTGTGACATCACTGATCCTTGCGCATGCGCAGCACGGCTCTTAATGTGCCGCGTGAAACGGGCTTGGCTAGGCCAGTGTAGCTAACGCTACAAAAACGCTTAACCTTGCATTCGGCCGCGCAACGCTTGAAACAGAGACACTGGGCGATCGTAGCCCAGCATTTTCCGGAAGTGCGCGCGAACTTTTCATCTTATAAATCATGATGGTGATAATTTCTTTTCGCGCGTCTCGGACTTACGGCCGTCACTGCGCGTTGCATAGCGCAGCTTGCAACACCGACACCCCGTTGCAATGCCGACAATGCGTTCCAGCAGACCCGCTCCCTGAATGCGTCGCTCTCTCGCTCTCATAGCGCGCAAAACCTCTTCACCTCGCAGAGCACGAGCGTACGAATGCGCCAGCTGGGGACGAAGACGACGACGCTCGAACGCAATCATATGGTTCGCATAAATGCATTTTCTGCAAGCCTGGCTGTATAGCCTAGTGGTTACGACGCTCGCCTTGGGATCAGGGGTACGTGGGCTCAAATCCCGCCTCGGCAAAAACGTTTATTAGGAGGGAAGCACCTTTGGGACGAGCCTTGTCCCTCCCTCGTCACCTGTAGCTCTGGTTTGCATGGAGTCCGCTAGGGGCGCTGCGGTGCACAAGGGCTGCGGTGCACAAGTGCACAAGGTAAAAATACGTGGCTGGGAGTAGCTTACTTATGGACAGGTATTGATAGCAGGGAAAAAAATAAGGAATTGGTCGATTGCGTTAGAAGCGATATTAATGAGTTCAGTAACTCGGGCCAGGTGATATTAGTGGGAGATATGAACGCGCACATGGACGATTTAGACGGATATACTGATTACAACGGCTCTCTAGTGCTGGATTTGTGTGATGAACAGAACCTTATAGTAGTTAACAGGGAGAATAAGTGTCATGGACAGGTAACGTGGCAATGCGGAAACAGGCAGTCATGTATCGACTACGCCTTAGTCTCAGAAATGGTCTACGAACAACTGGAACAAATGATAATAGACGAAAATGGAAAAAATAGCCTGGGAAGCGATCATAGACGTTTAGCATTAAAGTTTGGGAGAGATACCAGCGCAGAACATGAACCAATAGCCTCAGAGTTTTTAAAAATGAATGACGAGCAAATAACAGAGATCGCAAACAACATAGAGAAGAAAATTGAGGCTTTTCCTACAGCAGTCTGGGAATATAAGGAACTGGTGGAGGTTATGCAGCATGAAATAAGGCGGACACGGCAATACAATTGTTGGATTGGAAAGAAGAAACCACGTAAGTGGTGGAACAAGGAAATTAAACAAGCTATAGAAGAGCGTAAAGAGGCATCTAGGGTTCATCGAGAAGCCAAAAAGTTGGGATTACAAGAAGAAGAGGTGCTCCTTAGATGGAATACATACAGAGAAAAGAAAGGGTTGCGAGTGAGCTCGTGCAAGAGAAAATTAAATGCGCAAGTGAACGTTGGGTGCATAACATTCACAAAAGAGACAAAGGCGCCCCAAAAAGATTCTGGAACCATATAAAAGCACTCGGAGCTCCAACTAGAAACTCGCAAACGGCTATAAGGGATGAAGACGGTAACATCTATGAAGGCGATGATGCCCTGCGGTACATCACAGACGTTATCAGGCATAACTTCGGTACGAGAAAAAGTGTAGTTCAGACAACAGATCCAGCAACAACAGAGAGGCTTGAGAGATCAAAATTCAGCATAGAAAGCTTCTATTGGAAAAAGGCAGCAGAAAATGTCCCTAACAACACGGCAGCAGGACCCGATGAAATCCCAATACAGCTAATCAAAAACCTCGGTCCAAAAAGCAAGGCACTGCTGACTAATGCCATAGAGCAAGTGATTAGAACAAAGAATATTCCCGTTGGATGGCGTGAAAGCAAGATGAATCTCATCTACAAAGGCAAAGGAGATAAGGATAAGACGAGCTCGTACAGGCCAGTTACAGTAACGTCGGTGATATATAGAATGGCAATGCAAGCCATAAAATTAGAACTGTCGAAGTGGGTGGAGGAAAACGGTGTATTGGGGGAACTACAGAATGGGTTCAGGCCAGGCAGACGCTTAGAAGACAATATGTTTGTACTAACTCAGTGCATAGAGATTTCAGTAGCTCAGAAAAGACCTTTATGGGTAGCATTTCTAGATATTAAAGGAGCTTATGACAACGTAGACAGGGAATTGTTGTGGGATATTCTTCAATACGAAGGCATAGATGACGATTTCGTGGAGCTGCTGAGGGAGATATATCAAGACAACCAAGTACAAGTGGCATGGGAAGGCCGAAAAGGAAATCAAATGGTGGGAATTCACCAAGGATTGAAGCAAGGATGCCCTCTGTCACCATTGTTGTTCACGCTTTACGTCAAGGGCATAGAAAGACGACTGGAAAACAGCGAACTAGGTTTTGATTTATCCTACATGCGTAATGGACAAATGGTGCAACAGAAGGTCCCTGGATTGATGTACGCAGACGACATTGTGCTACTAGCGGACAATAAAAAAGATTTACAGATACTTGCGAATATCTGTGGGAACGCAGCGACAAATCTAGGCCTTAAGTTTAGCACAGAGAAATCAGGGATTATGATCTTTAATGAACACACGAGTAACTTCGTGGTGTCAATTCAACAGCAAGTAATACCCATAGTGAAGCAATATAAGTACCTCGGCGTACACATAAACGAAGGAAAGAATTACTCAAGCAACCACCAAGATAATCTGAAAATAAAGGGGAAGCGGAATGCAGCATTAATGAAACACAGAGCACTGTGGGGCCACAATAAGTATGAGGTGGTGCGTGGAATCTGGAAAGGAGTAATGGTGCCAGCGCTAACATTCGCAAATGCCATTATATGCTTAAAATCGGATATATTGGCGGGTTTGGAAGTTAACCAAAGATCAGTAGGCCGGTTGGCTTTGGGAGCACACGGTAATACGACAAGTGAGGCAGTGCATGGAGACATGGGTTGGGCCTCTTTTGAAGTCAGAGAAGCACAAAGCAAAATTAGTTTTGAAGAAAGGCTCAGGAACATGGATGAAAATAAATGGGCGGCTAAAGTGCACAAGTATCTCTACATGAAAAGCGTGGACACAGAATGGAGGAAGAGGTCAAGGAAGTTGGCAACCAAGTACAGGATAATCGAAACTGTAAATAGACAACCAGGGGTCATCAGAAAGAAAGTGAGAGAAATAGAGACCGTGAATTGGATGCAAAGAATGGAAACGAAAAGGACAATGGAGATTTACAAGAATGAGAAGAAAGAAATTAGAAGGGAAAATCTGTACGATAACACAAAGGGCAGTGCCTTGCTATTTGAGGCTCGAGCCGGTTGCCTAAAGACGAAAACATATCGGAACAAATATTCGGAACTAGATGAGATATGTGTATGCTGCAGTAAAGATCCAGAGACCACCCAGCACATCCTAATGGAATGCGACGGGATCCACCCAGCGAGAACCGTAGGTAACGTGCAACTCCCAGAAGCGCTTGGGTTTAAAGTGGAAGGAAACATAAACAGATCAGCCGTAGAGATCAGCAAGAGACGATTAGAGTACTGGTGGAAAAAAAGCAGGGAAAAGATGGATACGACCTGATCTCTTAAAATCATAGGCAGCGGTACAAGCTAAATTTTTGAAAAAGGTATACAAAAATGCTAGATAAAGAACATGTGTAGTATACCTGATTAAATCAAGCAGGCTAGGTGACTATTTGTCGCCACCCCGTTTCAAAGGGGATGCCAATAAATCATCATCATCATCAGCTATACGGTGCCTCGATGCCAGCGCCGCCGTTCAGGGTGGTGCCATCCTTTGACTGCACTCGCGCCGCCGCTTTCTCGCTGCGACGCCATCTTGAGTCACAGCGAGCGGTTGCGAGTGCTTGGTGCCGGTGCTTAGTTCGAGACACAGTGCGCGCGGATGCTTCGCTGACGCTTCTACTTGCTGGACAGTGTTCAGCCGCATGAATGACAAGCTTGTCAAGTGCATCGAGTCGACATGACGGGCTGTTGTGTTCCCAAATGCACCGGATCGCCGCGTAAAGGGCTTCGTTGTTTACGCTTCCCCCGGGACCCAGAGCGAAGGAAGAGATGGGAAGCCCAAGTAAAGCGGTATCACTGGAAGGCAACGGATAGCTCCTACATTTGCGAGGTAAGTGTCAAGAAAGTTTAGACTATCGCATCGTGTTTTTCATAAATAAGAAAGTATTCTCTGATCCTCGCTCACGTATACCTACGTTCGCTCACGAACACTGCACCGATGCTGAGTAGCCTATGGTTTGCGAGCGCGCGTCGCATAGGCTTTTGCCGTTTTGATCAGCGCAGTCTATGCCAGTAGTACCCTTATCTTAAGAACTGACGAAAATGCTTCGCCGCGAAATAGCCTTACATTAGCTACAAATCGTCATGTAAACCACCTATTTTACTTTTTCACGGGAAGCACACATCGTGTGTCTCTTGTTTCTTTCTTTTTTTTCCCCTCAGTTTCTTTTTTCGCTACTGGTTATTTGGGACTAAAGAACGCAGTGCTTCTTCTGGGGAGAGCGGCTGTTGTGTACGTGGCAAGCGAAGCATTGTGATTTTCTCTATTCTCAGCAGATATCTTGCGGATCTCAGGTTGTTACGTTATATAGCTGATTTTTTAGACGAATATATTTGTAGCGTGGTGCTCGTAAGCCGATGGTCATTCGTGCTCATTCCCGATCGTAGTGGGTACTGTGACGGTCTTTAAATGCCTGTGCACAGTATGCCCAGGTGTAGTAGAGTTAAGGGCATCATGGGACCAAAATGTTTCAGCGCTTTCTGGCATGGTGTCTGTTGTAGCCTGTGTATTTCTTCTAAGCGTGTGAATCGATGTAATACAGCATTACTTCAGCGAAAATTTATTTTTAAGCACTGTAATGGGTTCTCTGTATTTACAAGGCAACTTTTCATATCAATAATCACTTTTGTTGTTTTACTTGTACTTAGAAACACTTTGAAGAGGACCAGTACGAGGGAAATCGACAGGATGGGCGCCGTCTGTTAAAGTCAACAGCCCTACATCATCATGGACTATATTGTCACGTAGTAGTGACGGTAAAGAAAACAGTCACAAAACTGCGTATGACGAAACTGGTTGTTTATTGGGCGAACCTGTGCCCACAAAATCAAGCTACACTCAAAGCACAACAAAAGCGGCGAACACAGTCGGCGATCATCGAAAATCTGATCAGCGGCGAGACGCGTCGGCTTTTATACCTGAGTCATCGAAGGTTCCAGATTAATCCCTGATGCCCGCGTGTCTTCCAGAAAGTTCTAGACAGTTCGCGTCGGTAACACAATCAGATAACATAAGCGTCGGTGAAAACAGGCAACGAAAAGAAGCATCGATAACGTTCTAGAAACTTCCGATACAGGCGCGTCCTGCGCCGAGCGATAACGTTTAACATTTGTTAGCCGGTGGAAAGCGGCCACCGGTGAAAGATAAACATGTATACGTGTCAATACCCTCCCCTTAAAAATCATCGTCGCGATGCTACAAACACGAAAGCGAAAACAAAACCACGCGTACAGAAAGGGACAAAAATAACAAAGCAACAAAGGACCTAAGTGCCTCAGCAGGCGTAGAAAGGCTTAAGACGCACCACGTGGATGACTTCAGGTCGTGCGCGGCGCCGCTGTGATTGCGAAATACCGTCCGGCACGACCTCATAGTCCCGTGCGCCAATACGTCGGATGATCTTATATGGTTCGAAATAGCGACGTAAGAGTTTCTCACTAAGTCCTCGTCGGCGAATCGGAGTCCAGACCCAAACACGGTCTCCGGGCTGGTATTCGACGTAGCGTCGTCGAAGATTGTAGTGTCGGCTGTCGGTTCTCTGCTGGTTCTTGATGCGCAGGCGGGCGAGCTGTCGACCTTCTTCGGCACGCTGCAAATAGGTGGCAACGTCGAGATTTCCTTCGTCGGAGACATCCGGTAGCATGGCGTCAAGCGTCGTTGCCGGTTTCCTTCCGTAGACCAGGTTGAACGGCGCCATGTGCGTCGTTTCTTGCATGGCCGTGTTGTATGCGAAGGTCACGTACGGAAGGATGGCATCCCACGTCTTGTGTTCGACGTCGACGTACATTGCCAGCATGTCGGCGATGGTCTTATTTAGGCGCTCGGTGAGGCCATTCGTCTGCGGGTAGTAGGCGGTGGTTCGGCGATGGCTTGTCTGGCTGTAGCGCAGGATGGCTTGAGTTAGTTCAGCCGTGAAGGCCGTACCTCTGTCGGTGATGAGGACTTCTGGGGCACCGTGACGCAGGAGGATGTTCTCAACGAAGAATCGGGCTACCTCGGCGGCACTGCCTTTCGGCAAGGCTTTTGTTTCGGCGTAGCGGGTGAGGTAGTCCGTAGCTACGACGATCCATTTATTGCCGGACGTCGAAGTCCGAAAAGGCCCCAGTAAGTCCATCCTGATCTGCTGGAACGGTCGGCGAGGTGGCTCGATCGGTTGTAGAAGTCCGGCTGGCCTTGTCGGTGGTGTTTTGCTTCGCTGACAGTCTCGGCATGTCCTTACGTAATGGGCGACGTCGGCAGAGAGGCGAGGCCAATAGTATTTTTCTTGTATCCTCGCGAGCGTGCGGCAAAAACCGAGGTGTCCAGCCGTTGGGTCGTCATGGAGATCTTGCAGAACCTCTGGACGCAATGCTGCGGGTACCACGAGGAGGTAGTTGGCTCGGAGAGGCGAGAAGTTCTTCTTTAGGAGAATGTCGTTTTGCAAGAAAAACGACGCCAATCCTCGCCTGAACACCTTCGGCACAATGACGGTCTTGCCCTCCAGGTAGTCTACAAGGCTCCTTAGTTCCGGGTCGGCACGCTATTGCTCGGCGAATTCGTCGGCACTGATGGGTCCCAAGAAAGTGTCGTCATCCTGGTCGTCTTGTGGCGGCGGTTTGACGGGGGCGCGAGACAAGCAGTCGGCGTCAGAGTGCTTTCGCCCGGACTTGTAAACGACGGTGATGTCGAATGCTTGAAGTCTTAGACTCCATCGTGCGAGGCGACCTGAAGGATCCTTCAAGTTAGCTAGCCAACAGAAGGCGTGGTGGTCGCTCACAACATTAAAGGGCCTGCCATAGAGGTATACGGTCAAAACTTTGATGTAGCCCAGATGATGGCGAGGCACTCCTTTTCTGATGTGGAATAATTTGCTTCCGCCTTCGATAGCGACCGGCTAGCGTAACTTACAACCATTTCTAGTCCGTCAGTCCTCTGCACAAGAACGGTGCTACGCTGCTTGCGTCGGTGTGGACTTCGGTATCGGCGTTTTCGTCGAAATGCGCAAGTATTGGCGGCGATTGCAGGCGTCGCTTCAGTTCAGCAAATGCTTCGACTTGCGGCGTCTCCCACTTGAACTCGACGTCGGCCTTCGTGAGGTACGTGAGTGGCTCAGCGATCCGCGAAAAGTCCTTGACGAAGCGCCTGTAATAGGCGCACAGTCCAAGAAATCTACGCACTGCCTTCTTGTCGGCGGGCGGAGGAAAGTTGGAGATGGCTGCAGTTTTCTGAGGGTCGGGGCGTACTCCAGACTTGTTGATGACGTGGCCCAAGAACAAGAGCTCCTCATATGCGAAGCGGCACTTTTCTGGCTTTAACGTAAGTGAAAAACACGAAGTGAAAAACATTGCTAATCTGTATTTGACTGTCTTAGTTTCATTTACGGTTTTTGTACGCGATATGTATGCAGTGTTGTTTATTTTTTTAATGTAGTTATCAGTGTTCTAATGGTTATTTATAAAATGTTCTGTACTCGCCATCGATGTGTTTGGCTGATGCGACGTATTCGATGGTAGCTGATGTATTCTGGCTGGATATCTTGATTAATATTACCCGCGGTTGCGTTTTCTTGTTTGCATTCTTGTTTTCGATTTATATTGTGTGTAATAAGGTTGATGTACTCACTTGAACCCTCCCCCCCCCCCCCCCATGTAATGAATAAATTATAAAAAAAACTCTCACTATCCCGAATTGTGTGTCGAGCCTACCTTGTGAATTTTTTTTATCTCGTCTTTCAACATAACCTTCAGGCGCCACACAGTACATATAATTTTTCATGTACATATCTCTTTCATGATTGATTGTACTAGACATTATAAGTACATGTATTTTGTGCATCGTTAGGTTTCTTGTGTGTACTACGCAAGATTGACACAGACAAGTTACGTTACATGTTTCTCTACAGCACTAACTAAACCTTATTTTCACATCGCAGTTATTTTTACACCAGCTTAATCCTGTCAGCACACAGTTTTGTGGGCAAAAAAAAGCAAAATTGCGCGTAGATATCGTCAAATAATTGCAACGAACGCGAAGAGCACGCGCAACGCAAGGGAAACTAACCGCCGTGCGCGAGTGGCTGGCTACGGTAAAGGAGGCGTGACGTGTAAACCAAAATACAACAGCGAAAAAGAAAAACTTCCACACACAGGCAGTCGAAAACCTTATATACCAAGCATCGAAGCGCAAAAAAAAAAAAAAAAATAGTGCGTATTTCAAACATACACACGGCATGTTAAATGTAAATTGAATTAGGCAACTTGGGGCATGTTCTCGGCGCCATACATTTACGTCTTGGACCTTCGACGAGTTAGCGGCTATTGGTTATAAAGATGTGCAGATGCGATACCGATAAAATAATCCTCATCAAGGCAAAGCACTTGGAAGTGCGCCGCGAGTAACACTATTTATGAACGCAAGCGTAGCTGAGTCTCAGCTCGTGTGACTCAATATGGCGGCGCCAGCGGGGTTGTCTCCACCCTGGACGGCGGCGCTGGGCATCGAGGCACCCTACAAGGGCTATATAAGCGCTCGTTCCCGACGCGCGCGCTCTTTCTCTCTTCGGCCATGGATGATAACAGTCGCTTCTGATAACGGCGCGCCCGCTATGGATGAAAAGGCGAGAGTGGCGGCATCACTGCAAGCGGAGTCGAGGGCTCGCAAAGCTGCTGCAGCACGGCGACGCAGACAACAAGCGGACCCGAAGTCCAGGGCGCGGAAAGCTGCAGCAAAACGGCAACGCCGGCAAGCGGACCCGGAGCTGAGGGCTCGCGAAGCTTACGCTTTAACCGAGCATCGGCGCCACCAACCTCAGTTAGAGAACGCTTCCGGCCTTTTACCGCCGCTTCCCGCGCTCTCGCCGCCTCTGGGTCCGCTTGCCGGCGTCGCCGTGCTGCTGCACTGATCACAAGGCAATCTTAATGAAGGGAAAACGAAGTCCGCACCTCAGTACCATATACGACCAATAAAACAACATTGTATATACTGTACACATGTGTTGCCACTCATTTGCATGTTCGAGTGGGCAATGCACGGGGGATTCACGGTTACCCAAATGATCCCCCGGTGCTTCGCCCACTCATCATCATTCACTTCGTAGATATGCGGTGTTTTCTTTATTTTTTTTTAACACGAAAGTGTTTTATGCCGGGGTCCACCAAGACTTCACTGACGTATTTCCGTCACGGAAATACGTCATAGAACATAATACAAAGAAAGAAACCAGAAGAAAAAGTTCCACAAACATGCAAAATTTGGGAATCGAACCCACGACCTCTCGGTCCGCGACGATAGATCGCCGAGCGTTTAACCCATTGCGCCACAAACGCATTTGCAGAGAGGTACACAGACGCGCCTTATATATCTAACACTCCTCCGTGTACCCGCGCTCTTGTTCGGGGCGGTGCCGCCGCCTACGAGCAGAAAAGAGAAGTACTGCATTAAGACACTAACGCGCACCGACAGTGAACGCTTCGGTGGTCTCACCACTACGACGCCTCGATGCCAGCATTCGAAGGGACGCTGGCATCAAGAAGCACTACCAACGCCACCTAGGTGGCGTTGGTAGTGGCGTTCACCGTACTCAGCACAGCGGAGCGTGGCCTCCGAAATTAGCTCTGAAAATGTTTCTGAAGTTGATCGCGGAGGCTGCAATTACGACGCGCTGTACGCGCTGATTTGACTCGGTGACGATTCAGTTACGTGCTTTGTCTTGCGCGTTGTATTAGTGTGTCAGTTACGTGCTTCGTCTTTCGCGTTGTGCTAGCGTGTGCAGCGTAGTGCAGCTTCCATATGCACGACGGTTGCTCATGGTCATCGACGTTGGTAGTCGTGATGGAGGAGACGTGCCACCAGGCGTCAGCGTGGGTGCATCAACGCCTAAGGGCGCTTTAGCCACAAAACACCAATAGACATTATATATCAATGTGCAATAAACATTACACTACTTCTGTGAAGACACGTTTCACTTTCGTGTTCTATACCGATTTTTCATAGTTTCTTGATGCGAACCACAAATTACGGCTGGCTTAAGCAGCTTCTCCGTTAAGAAAGAATTGGAGGACGCTTAAGCTTCGCTTTTAAGAGTGGAACGCGATAGCATTCAGAGATCCCTGACTGCTACTCACGGTTCCCGACGACTGCAGCGCATGCAACCGTAATTGTTACTGGGAAACACTGGTGGCGAACGCTATGCACGTAGGCGAGCTTTCTGGTAAAAAAGCAGCCTCTTGCGTAGGCCGATCCCGGAGATAGCCCAACCGCTCCAAAGAAATTACATCCTTTTTTCATGTTCCCGTGTTTTTTTCGCACTTTTAATATTTCAGTCTGAGAAGATTTACCAAAAAGGCATGCGCTGTGGGTGTTTTGTTTCATGACACTTGTTTCTGGATTGTTATTCTCAAAATTCCGAAGAAAACATTTGTCAAGAATGTGAGACAAGGTATGAGCAAGATTTGTGATAGAATGGTGTGGCAATGTAACCCGCATACACCGCACGTTATATAAGAAGGCGTGGCATATACATAAACCTAAATATATTTGGAGGGCCTGCGTGGTTGGGGATGATTTTCTCGGCCGCGGGCGGCAACGCCGACGCCGGATTTTCTGCGACACGGGGCCCTTAACGCTATCGCGTTACTACGCGAGTGCTATATAATTAGCGTTTACACAAAAAAGTTGCAGCGTTTGATCGATTGAATAGCGCACGTGTAGTGACCCTTCGCACATATTTATCTGAGCCGTCGATATCTCATCTATTTTGATATTAGTCACTATGAGCGTTATTAGCGCTTGCTTGTGCACTGTATTCACGCCTGCGCGTTTATTCGTGCACAAAAACCCAGGTAATGTGTAGCGCTCGCTTCCTTTTATCGTGTCTTTATTTTCGTGTTTTCCAAAAAGTGTGTGTAGCCAAAAGAAACTCAAGCTGAAAGAACCAACATGACCACCTTACCGGCTTGGCTAGTGATATGGTATTTCAATTCAACGTGCAGCAGCGCCATTGATTAACCGCCTAGGTTTTTTTTCCTTTTTTTTGTGCGGTCTTTATTTCTTCTCCCTGTGGCACGCCTTGAGAGACAGGAGCTATTTCGCCTAATGCATATGGTTTTCAAATTGCTTCAAGCAACGCCCGAACCCTTTATTGACGAATGTTGCCAACAGGCAAAATCTCAGAACAAAAATATATGTTTATCTTGCTGAGTTTCAGTATTGAGTACAAAGTTTCTGGCTAAATGTCTTCGGCTAACACTGAATGAAAGGCAGCCATCGTCATAATTTCGTTTAGAGCAGGAACACTGCACCAGGAAGAAGTTTGGCACACGACTCATTGTATTTTCAAAGCAAGGTCAGAGGAGACAGGCCGATGCAAGATATCCAGTTGCAGTAGTGTCACATGCGTCATGTAAAGCCAATGAAATGTACACGTATTGCTCACATATGACGGTAGCTGTCTATACCAATTGAAAACGAAGCCTTGGGCGGCTTGGGGTGAAGCCCACTTCCAGTTCCCTTCCTGGGGTTTCTGCCCTATTGCTGAAAATTTTTACCGCAATATATATATATATATATTAGTCACGATCCGTCGGGGCTGGTTCTCGAGCAGGGAAAACCCACGTGGTCTTCTTTGTTCTTTCGGGTTCGATCCACTCTTGCCCTCGACCCACTACCGACAGGTGGCATTATCCCCCCTTCCGAACAAAAGCATCGCCTCGATGCTGCAAAATAGGCGCAAGAAGAAAAGTAAGTCAACGCAGACAAAGCGAAAGTACAAAATACAAAGAATAAGCGTCACGCCACCACAGTCAAGGAACCAAGAAGTAAACGCACGAGGATAAATGAAAAGCAGATACAAATAGGGGTGAATGAGTGAAAAAAAAAGTTACGTACTCGCAATGTACGGTTTCATGCGACAACATGAACTACGTGCGAGCTCGGTTGTCTTTGTGTCCTGGTCCGTGTCTGCGGTGTTGAGTCCGGGACTACTTCGTAGTTTACGTCACTGACGCGGCGGAGCACTTTCTATGGACCAAAATACCGTCGCAGCAACTTTTCACACAGGCCACGGCGGCGAAAGGGCGTCCACACCCAAACTTGGTCTCCGTGGTTGTAGGACACGTCCCTGTGGGGGATGTTGTAGCGTCGTGCGTCTGTCTGCTACTGTTGGCCGATGTGCAGCCGCGCGAGCTGCCGAGCTTCCTAAGCACGCTCTGCAATTAAGTTCCTCGGCGTCCGTTGTCAATTGATCAGCGTCTTTACACGGCAGGATAGCCATAAGCTGCGCTGTAAATGCTGTCCCTCGGTCTGTTATTACAGTGGAGGGAGCACCGTGACGCAATACGATGTGGCACATGAAGAACTGCGCTACCTCTGAAGCCGTGGCTCGGGGGATCGCCTGTGTCTCAGCATAGCATGGTAAATAATCAGTCACGTCGATCACCCATTTGTTGCCGTCGGCAGATAGAGGAAACGGTCCGACAATGCCCATGCCGACTTGGTCGATAGGTGGCTCCATCTAAACGCAACCTATCAGACACTGTAAATGTTGCTGCCGCCTTAATTAGATGGCGCTAACGTAACGAAGGACGGTCGGGATCACGTTGATTTCGCTAGATTGGGCGCATTGCAATGGGAGCGAATGTGACAGCCGTAGTTGCATTGTCGGCCGCTTGGCTGGGCCGAACGGCACTAGCCATCGGCGATGGAACGCATCGGCTTGCACGCGCGACGGCGACCCAAGCAGGCCGCGTCGGGCGCGTTGCAATAGGAGCGAATGTGACAGCCGTAGTTGCATTGTCGGCCGCTTGGCTGGGCCGAATGGCGCTAGCCATCGGCGATGGAACGCGTCGGCTTGCACGCACG
Source organism: Dermacentor silvarum (assembly GCF_013339745.2). NCBI lineage: Eukaryota > Metazoa > Arthropoda > Arachnida > Ixodida > Ixodidae > Dermacentor > Dermacentor silvarum. Next base: position 116,308,671 of record NC_051157.2, on the reverse strand, counting down.
ACGGCGACCCAAGCAGGCCGCGTCGGGCGCGTTGCAATAGGAGCGAATGTGACAGCCGTAGTTGCATTGTCGGCCGCTTGGCTGGGCCGAACGGCGCTAGCCATCGGCGATGGAACGCGTCGGCTTGCACGCACGACGGCGACCCAAGCAGGCCGCGTCGGGCGCGTTGCAATAGGAGCGAATGTGACAGCCGTAGTTGCATTGTCGGCCGCTTGGCTGGGCCGAACGGCGCTAGCCATCGGCGATGGAACGCGTCGGCTTGCACGCACGACGGCGTACCCAAGCAGGCCGCGTCGGGCGCGTTGCAATAGGAGCGAATGTGACAGCCGTAGTTGAATTGTCGGCTGCTTGGCTGGGCCGAACGGCGCTAGCCATCGGCGATGGAACGCGTCGGCTTGCACGCACGACGGCGTCCCAAGCAGGCCGCGTCGGGCGCGTTGCAATAGGAGCGAATGTGACAGCCGTAGTTGCATTGTCGGCCGCTTGGCTGGGCCGAACGGCGCTAGCCATCGGCGATGGAACGCGTCGGCTTGCACGCACGACGGCGTCCCAAGCAGGCCGCGTCGGGCGCGTTGCAATAGGAGCGAATGTGACAGCCGTAGTTGAATTGTCGGCTGCTTGGCTGGGCCGAACGGCGCTAGCCATCGGCGATGGAACGCGTCGGCTTGCACGCACGACGGCGACCCAAGCAGGCCGCGTCGGGCGCGTTGCAATAGGAGCGAATGTGACAGCCGTAGTTGAATTGTCGGCTGCTTGGCTGGGCCGAACGGCGCTAGCCATCGGCGATGGAACGCGTCGGCTTGCACGCACGACGGCGACCCAAGCAGGCCGCGTCGGGCGCGTTGCAATAGGAGCGAATGTGACAGCCGTAGTTGAATTGTCGGCTGCTTGGCTGGGCCGAACGGCGCTAGCCATCGGCGATGGAACGCGTCGGCTTGCACGCACGACGGCGACCCAAGCAGGCCGCGTCGGGCGCGTTGCAATAGGAGCGAATGTGACAGCCGTAGTTGCATTGTCGGCCGCTTGGCTGGGCCGAACGGCGCTAGCCATCGGCGATGGAACGCGTCGGCTTGCACGCGCGACGGCGACCCAAGCAGGCCGCGTCGGGTGCGTTGCAATAGGAGCGAATGTGACAGCCGTAGTTGCATTGTCGGCCGCTTGGCTGGGCCGAACGGCGCTAGCCATCGGCGATGGAACGCGTCGGCTTGCACGCACGACGGCGACCCAAGCAGGCCGCGTCGGGCGCGTTGCAATAGGAGCGAATGTGACAGCCGTAGTTGAATTGTCGGCTGCTTGGCTGGGCCGAACGGCGCTAGCCATCGGCGATGGAACGCGTCGGCTTGCACGCACGACGGCGACCCAAGCAGGCCGCGTCGGGCGCGTTGCAATAGGAGCGAATGTGACAGCCGTAGTTGAATTGTCGGCTGCTTGGCTGGGCCGAACGGCGCTAGCCATCGGCGATGGAACGCGTCGGCTTGCACGCACGACGGCGACCCAAGCAGGCCGCGTCGGGCGCGTTGCAATAGGAGCGAATGTGACAGCAGTAATTGTCGGCTGCTTGGCTGGCCGAACGGCACTAGCCATCGGCGATGGAACGCATCGGCTTGCACGCGCGACGGCGACCCAAGCAGGCCGCGTCGGGTTGCGTTGCAATAGGAGCGAATGTGACAGCCGTAGTTGCATTGTCGGCCGCTTGGCTGGGCCGAACGGCGCTAGCCATCGGCGATGGAACGCGTCGGCTTGCACGCACGACGGCGTCCCAAGCGCGTTCCTGACGCATTCATCCCCCCCCCCCACCGCCTCTTTAGCACGTCGGAAGAAGGCGCGTTTGCTCTACATATATGGTGATTGTAAAGGAGGAAAGAGACGCCTACTTCTGCAGCCCTTAAGCGAGCACGGCGCAGAACGCGCGTTTGTTCTCCGCCGTGCGTTCACTCCCCGTGAAAGCACGCGCCCCTCGCGTCCTTTCACTCGCACATACAGCGTTCGGCGCGCGCTGAGCCGTGCTCCCTCAAGGGCTGCAGAAGATAGCGCCAACCTTTCCCTTTCCCTCAAGAACCACTTACCACCGCGGCGACGATTTCATCTCCATTGACGTCATACGGAACCTCATGGCGACGGCGACGACGACGGCAGAAATCTGCTTTGGAGTGTCCATATAATTGCTATCGCAATAAAACGCTGTGAGGCGAGAAGGTGGTAAAGACTTCCGACGCTGCTCGACGAGTGTAAGGATAGTAGTTTTATCAGCTGTACCAACTTGGACATGCAGCAGCACCGGCAACACACAGAACTGTTGTCGACGCCGTCAGCGTTTTGCCCGCGTTCGCACAAAACGCGCGCGGCGTTGGTGACTGTTGCCGGAGCCTCTGGGGGCGACTCGGAGGTTTTCGACGAGATCAGAACGGGACACTAGTAGTAGTGGTTCATGTGGAAAGGGCGTCAACATTTCCCCTTTCCACATGAACCACTACTACTAGTGTCCCGTTCTGATCTCGTCGAAAACCTCCGAGTCGCCCCCAGAGGCTCCGGCAACAGTCACCAACGCCGCGCGTGTTTTGTGCGAACGCGGGCAAAACGCTGACGGCGTCGACAACAGCTTCTGTGTGTTGCCGGTGCTGCTGCATGTCCAAGTTGGTACAGCTGATAAAACTACTATCCTTACTCCGTATAGCTCTCTACAAATTTGCTATCGCAATTGATGCTTCGCCTTTCGGGTGAAACTGCGACAACTTTTTTTCTTACCTCTTTCGTTCACGTGGTATTCAGTTTTCTTTTTAAAATATTCTCACTCGTGCGATACGCTAATTAATTCTTTCCTCCGATTTTGTTGACTCCAAGAGACAACTCGTATTGTCTACGGGTTCGTATTATAGGTGTTTTTTAGCGGAATTGTTTACCTCGGAGTATTTCCTAGTTGAAAAAAAAAGATATGAAATTCACCAACTTGTCAGGGCCGTTGCCTTGATTTTTATGAGATAGCGAGCTGTTTGGTTTCCTCGGAGGCCGCCGGTTGCACGTTACGTCACTCAAGAACTATTACAGTTCGCAAAACCAAAATTGTTATATGTCAGTGAGGCCATAGCCTCCTATATTTTTAAAAAATATAGGAGGCTATGGTGAGGCATTAATTATTTGACTGATTCGTTCTCTGCTATTTTTTCTGAAGGAACCTGAACTACGTAATAAGGGTATGATACTTACCTGGGATAGCTTGTACGGAGATGATGAAGCCATCGCTGCGGATCCATGACGTCACGGTGACGTATTCCTTGACATATTTGGGAACGTGGCACCTTAGCACGCCGGTGTTCATACGGATGACGAAATCATCGTAGACCCGTATTTCGTATTTCTGCTGCACCACTGCGATAAAGGAAAGCAAAACACTTATTGAGACATTGCATAGTGATTACAATGACTGACATTTTTTTAAAGGGGATCGAGGTGCAGTAGTGGAGAGAGAGAAAAACGAGGTGGGAAAGGCAAGGAGGTTAACCGGAAGATATTCCGGTTTGCTACCCTGCACTGGGAGAAGGGTAAGGGAAAATAAAAGACGAAAATAATGGCGGAGAGATAAAGCAAAGGCACGAAACAAAAATAAATAGAGGAGGTGGGGAACGTCCGTGGGCACTATTGTCGTTTTAATAAGCCGCTCGAACCCAAAAACCTTCAAGAGTGCCTTCACCGACTTGTGGTGTGACGACTATATAGGCCGACGTTCCAGGATTGTCTGCTCCGAAACTGCCGGGCCGTCAACACGGGCCAGCGTGGTCGTGAGTAAATTAGTGAGCAGTTGGCCTTTTTAAAATGCTAAATATCGTGACCCGAACTATTTTGATGAAATAATAAACAATTTTCGTAATGCGAAAGTAGTCTACATCCCATAATCAAGGGGATAAACACATAAATGAAAACAATAAATTCAGCCCATTTACTTGCCCTAATTGCGTGCCTCATATGATTATGAGGCACGCCGTAGTGGGAGATTAATTAATTTTGACCACCTGGGGTCCTTTAACGCGCACCTAAATTAAGCACACGAGCGTAGTTTGCATTTCGCCCCGCGTTGAAATTAGGCCTCCGCGGTCGGTCTTAAATCTGCGAGTTCGAGCTCAGCAAAGCAACGCTGCCGTGGTGGGTGACAGGTTTTTCCTAATGCCTTTACAAACGTCTTAAAATGCTTGACATTTAATTGGTGAGATTGACCCGCTTTAAAAAAATTCGCCAGCAACACACAAAAAGCTCCGTCGCATGCCCCCGCGCGAGGGACACGTGTAAATGCAGAGCATAGTGGGGTTCCGTGGTGTTGGTGTTGTTGGTGTGGTGGTGATGGTGATGGTGTGGTGGTGGTGGTCTGGGTTGAGAGAGAAGAGAGAATCGTAAGTAGGTAACGTAAAGTTGTTATTATTTTATTGGCATCACTGTGCCCGAAGCTCCGGTCCAGGAACTCGCGTTTGAAGCGCGCGTCGGCACCCCCAAAGTCCCGTTGACGTTGCCCGACGGCTTCCGCGCCAGCGCCCTCCGGGGCGACGGGCTCCGCAGCGGCGGCGGCGGCGGCCTCCAGACGACGACGCTTGCTCGCCGCCGCCTCTCGTTCCCGTACGCCGGGGTCCGCGGCCCGACGCTGACGTGTCGCAGCCGCGTGTCGTTCTCGACTCGAAGGGTCCGCGACCCGAGGCTGACGCCTGCCCGCGGCTTCTCGTGCACGCTGCTCGGGATCCACTTGTCGACGTTGACGCCTGGCCACGGTTTCTCGTTCACGAAGTTCGGCGTCGGCACACGCTTACGACGATTGCGTTCGGCGTCGGCAGCGCGCCGCCTTGTCTTCTGCCGCCGTGGACGAAGACGATGGTACGATGTCTTGAACTGGTGCTTCGGCGCTGATGTTGGATTGCGTCGAGGTACTAGTTGAAGGTCTTGCTTCCTTCGCTTATCAACTGCGACCGCCGACGAACGAAAGAGAAGAGAGCGCAGGAGTTGACGAGTGGAGCCCGCGCCAACCCGCTTTATATTCCTAGCGCGCGCGTTAGAGGGAAAGGGGGTGGAGAGAGGGCGCGCTATCACGCCAGCACCTGCTGTTGCTACGGTGCTTGCAGCGCTGGAGCGCGACTCAACTACGACGCTTCGCGCGCTGCACATGTGCTGCAAGCGTGATGTAGGGATGGTAATATCGATGAACGATTAATCGATTAATCGACTAAAAGTACGCCGCAAAACGATTAATCGTCATCGATGTGTACCTTTAATTTAATCGGTTTAATCGATTAAAGCAGTTCGATTAATCGTTTTCCAGACAGTGACTAAAGTGGCGTGAAAATTTTGAAATCGTACTGTAGAATGCGGAGTACGAGCAACGACCGCGCGGCTGCGAAGACCGAGAGCGACTGTCGACTGTTTTCCCGAGTCATGTCGAGCTGGCAAAGCGCTTCCCCGCTTTACGCGCACGTCACACAGGCTGCCTGGGGCCCGGAGAGAGGCCGCCCCCGTGGAGGAAGAAATAAACTAGGCGAGAGCATTACGTGAGGCAGCTAGTCTTGGCAAGCGAACTCACCGTCAAGTGATTTCCTTCGCTTTTTACTTTGCAGTAGGGTCAACACGTGACCCTGAGTGACAACGTATTGGCCGATAATGTTAGGTTCGCAGCAGTTTCAAATCAGTGCGCACCCGTTCACCTGCGCTGCTGCCCTGCACCCGGCAGCATTAAACCTACCGCGCGCTCTGATGTGGCGATCACGTGTTGCGCCATTACTTCTTGCTGTCAGTCGTGCTGCGATGTTCTCTTCTAGTTATTCCTTCCTCCATGCCCACCCTCCTCAGTAAGCGCCATTTTTAACATACAGGGTGTTCATTTTTAAGTTTTACGGAATTTTTAGAAATCGCCTGTGGCAGGTAGCATAATTTTATCATTGAGCTGGGTTATTCGATGAGGCGCAAATTCGCACGATAAATCGAAACACATATTCAACTAATTAACGAAAAATCACTGATTAACTTCTTAGTTAATTACTTTACGACACATATAACAATTTACGAATTGTAGCCGGTGATCTTGTCAGGCGTATCCACTTGCAATGAATTTCCAGAATGACACCAGTTTGGAGATATGCGCCATCATACTCGCCGTAAAAATGCACTGTTGTTCCACTTAATTTTTTACCAAAATGCATTGAAGCACAAAAGTAACTGTAACGTCCATGTATTTCGTCCCACACTTTGAGAAATAGTATCTCGAAACTGGTGTCATCCTGGAAATTCATTTGAAGTAGATGCGTCTTGCAAACTCACCGGCTACAATTCGTAAATTGCGATATGTGTCATAAAGTAATTAACCAAGAAGTTCATTAGTCAATTTTTGTTAATTGGTTGAATATGTCTTTCGATTGCTCGTGCTACTAATGTCCACCGTTCAACGATAAGAATTATGCTACCTGCCACAGGCGATTTTTAAAAATTCCGTAGTAGTTGTCACGTAGTAGTTACGATGAAGAAAACAGTCGCAAAACTGTGAATGACGAAACGGACTTTTTATTGGGCGAGCCTGTGCCCACAAAAGCAAGTTTCACTCGAAGCACAACGATAGCGGCGAACACAATCGGCGATCGTCGAAATCTGATCAGCGGCGAAGCGCGTCGGCTTTTATACATGAGTCATCGAAGGTTCCATAGTAATCTCTGGTACCCGCGTGTCTTCCAGAAGGTACTAGACAATTGGCGTCGCTCATACAATCAGATTACATAAACGTCGGAGACAACTGACAACGGATAGAAGCATCGATAACGTTCGAGAAAATTCCGATACATGCAGGCGCTTCCTGCGCCGAGCGATAACGTTTAAGGTGGCGGTCCGGCAGCACCAGCCCCCCGTTTTGAGTACCTTTGGAGCAACCGCGGTGGCTCTTCTACTTAGGATATAAAGTTGTGGTATATACCATAAAAAAAGCTTAATTCTTATATATTCTAACTATAGATAATATTAAGAAATTGATTAATGTGATTTAGAAATAAATGTTCAAGAACAAGCATGAGATGCATGGTTTTTGCGAACTGTGTCTCAGTTGTGACCATATTTAGAAGAAATTACTGCATTTACTGCATTGCGGCTTGCTCTGTAGCTTTAGGACATATTTATTTCCTAGACGCAGCAAAACAATGTTAAATTTTTACTTTTTGGATAATTTGCTTTAAAGTTTGCCAAGATATCGCAACTTCTGTTGTAAACATCCCGGCAACTAAACGCTCAAGGAAGCTAAATTTTCGACAAATTAGAGATCAAGCAATTTCCAATTGGGATGCAAAATTTCATTTATGTACCTTTCTTGGCTTTCCTAATAATGCGACCGAAATTAAGCAATATTTAGAATTCTGGTCCTACTTTTGCCCATTTTTGCGGGAAGGTACTAAAGCTACGAAGGTGCGGTGTAAAACTAATAAAGGTACATGAATAAAATTTAGCGTCCTACATGGAAATTCCTTGAACTCTAATTGTCCAAAATTTAGCTTTCTAGAGCATGTAGTGGCCGGGCTGTTTACAACAGAAGTTGCGATATTTGGCAATCTTCAAAAGCAAGTTATCCAAAGAGTAAAAATTCAACATTATTTTGCTGCGTCTAGGAAATAGATAAATATGTCCTAAAGCTACAGAGCAAGCCGCAATGCAGTAAATGCGGTAGTTTCTTCTAAATATGGTCACAACTGAGACACATTTCGCAAAAACCATGTATATCATGCTTGATCTTGAACATTTATTTCTAGATCACATTATTCAATTTCTTTATAATATAAATAGTTGGAATCTACAAGAATTAGGCTTTTTTATGGCATATACGACAACTTTATATCCTAAGTAGAAGAGCCACCACGGTTGCTCCAAAAGTACTCGAAACGGGGGGCTGGTGCCGCCGGAGTGGGACCACCACGTAACATTTGTTAGCCGGTGAAAAGCGGTCACCGGGGAAAGATAAACAAGTACACGTGTCAATATGAACACTCTGTATATTGCTTATTCCTTCACTAGTGGCAATTATAGTTGACCTCTAACAAATTAAACATTATTCTTTATCAAAATTTATACGCTTGTATGTCTTATCCTGGTTCCACCTTTCAAGCGTTAAAATAGGTACTTACGTGAATAGATAACTGTGTTTCAGCCTTTTTAAAGCGACCGAAAAAAAGTCGATTAATCGATTAATCGACGAAAAACCCCGCATCGAAATCGATTAATCGATGATACGCTAAAGCGACGAACGATTAATTGTTAATCGATTAAAACATTTAATCGACCATCCCTAGCGTGATGCGGGAGAGGAGGAGTGGGGGAGAGGGCGCACCTGTGCTCGAGCTGTTGCGGACGGACGGCGCACGCTACATGTGAGTTAAAGAAATGCTCTGCATTTAAAACAAGCTGCACATATATGTTACATCCCTTACTCAGCCTCCTTTTCCAAAACCACACAAGCGCTGTGAGAGACGCTGCAGTGGACAGCGGCTTTATTTCGACCGTGCGAGGCACTATGCGGTACGTCATGGAATTCCGGCACATTGTCGAATTCGCCATCTTGTCAGCTCTGATTGGCCCAGAGGGCTGCTACGGTCTCTGGTTGGCTCGAAACGTCGCCATTGCAGAATTTGACAATATGATGGAATTTTACAATGTCCACAATAAGGGGTGGGGTGGGCACCCTTTGAGTTGTTTAAAGGGCACCCAAAAGCGCGGTAGACAAGATGGCCTCGTGGAGCTGTGGCCTTGATCGGTGATTCGCCTCTTTTTCATTATAGTTCTCATTCATTCCAACTCGTGCGTCTACTCCAGCGCTCTCCGAAGCTTAGATTAGATAGCAAACGTCCTAAATAAAAATGATTTCATGGGATAGGGTGCTGTCCTCTTGTTTCTAGGGCCTAGAGGCAGAAGGGAAGATGGTGCTGTGACGACTCCAGGCAACGGCAAAGACAAATAATAAGTCGCGAAGTGGGAGGATGTTTTTAGCGGCTTTACTTAATTTATGTGCGTATATATTGGCACAAAGTTATCTGTGCGTTTGCTTAACACAAAATCGTGCCGAGTTTATAAAGCGCTTTTGAAGGGGTCTACTTCACCTGCATCCCCTTTGGTTTGGGTAATTCGCAGGGAGAAACAATACAAAAGTCAATGTATAAAGCTGCATTGATGCACTCCCGACGGCGTCCCTTGATCGTCCACTGTAAATATGTATCTCATAACTTCAAATTTTCAAATTTGGTGTTAGTTATTATTGCGATAGCAATTATATGGACACTTCAACCGGATTTCTGCCGTCGGCGTCGCCGTCGCCGTCGCCGTCGTCGTCGCCATCGCCGTGAGGTTCCGTATAGATAAAATCTTCACCGCGCGCCGTATGCCCGAGCGCAGCGTGCTGGGACGCACGCTATCACGGAGAGCGAACGCACTCAATCCCCCACGCGCAAGCAACGAAGCGGGAAGCCAGCGCCGGAGGGAGCGGGGGGGGGGGGGGGGGGGGGGGGCGCACTTTTCTCCTGCCAACAACCGCGCTCGTCGCTCGCCGCACCGTCTCTTATCTCCACACGGCTCTGACCTTTATGAGCCGTGCATTCGCGGCTCAGTTCCTGTTGAAGCGATAGACCGCACGTACCTTCGCCCGCAGCGGCGTATGCTTGCTGCCAGCGTTTTGACAGTCGTTGTCTGCAGTCATTCAGTGTGATCTCTTCATGTTTGTTTGTGCGCGCTCACACCACGCTTGTTCATTCAGTTAGTAATAGTCGGGTCACATTTTCCAACGCACGCTACACATGTAATGCTGCCCGGATCGGCAGTGCAGCGCTACAGGTGTGTCCCTTCGCACGCGCGCTGCCCACGGGAAGCGCTTCTCATCAACACCACCGTTTCACACGCGCCTTCTCGTGGTCATCGAGTCTCTCTTCATGTCGGTCTACTTACGCCGCAGCACACCTGCTTACTTAATCAGCTCATGTTTACTACAATTCATATTGTTACCAAAGCCGCTCACCTTACTTCGTATGACATTGCTGTGTTGCTATCGCATTCATTGCTTCGCCCTTAGGGCGAAACTGTGACATTTTTTTTTACTGTGGCTTACATTCATCACATTTGTTTTGTTTTTTTCATGAATCTTCCAGACACCTAATTATTCCAAGAATGTGTGGTGCTATTTCACTATATGATCAATCGACCAACCAAATGGTGGTGGTGGTGAAAGCTTTTATTGAACAAAGAGAGAGGGTGAAGCCCGTGAGCTCCATGAAACTAGGTGTCGTCCTTAGTCCGGGACGTCATTGGTCGAAGCCGCCACTCGAGCCCGTTGGACCAGAGCTCGTTGTTTCTCTAGTGCGGAGCTGTTGAGCACGGTCGCCTACCAGTCATGGTTGAACTCATTGCTGTCGATGCGAATATGACAGTTTTCTTTTTTAGGGGCGAAGCTCCTTAGGGTGTGGGTCTGTCCCTCCTCTGTAGTATGTAGTAGTAGTAGGTAGCCACGTCTACTTTTATGGGAAAAAAATCCGAAAGTTGTGTCCGTAGCACGGAATCGAACCAGGGACCCCTCGCTACCGAACGCGCAGCGCTAACCACTACGCCACGAAGCGCACATGGACACACGCACCACGATGACAATATATACCCAACATTAACGAAAGACTGCGTGTTTTTAACGCGTTTGTGCTAGCACGTTACGGCCCGTGTAAGAAGCTGGTGTAAGACGCTGTGGCCTCTCCGCCTTACCCCCGTATTCATAAACGCTCCTCGACTTGAACTTGACTTGCCACCGCCTTGGGCAGCGCGTTCGAAACGCGTTGAAGGCGGTGGCAAGTCAAGTTTAAGTCGAGGAGCGTTTATGAATACGGGGGTTATACTCTCTCAGCAGTCATGTGATGGCGTCGGCAAACGCGGTGCACGTTCCGGCATGTGTAAACGGCTGCGTAAGGCGCTGTGGCCTCTCCCCCTTACTAGAGAGTACTGCATGTTTCTAACGCGTTTGTGCTAGCGTCCCCTTAAGCGGGAGATGGTGCAATTTTAATGAAGGGCGCTGTTATAAAATAGGAATGACGTCACATATGGCGCGTGTCATTGGTGGAAGTCAATCGTTCGATTTAGTGCGGCGAGACTGGGCGAATTACACGGAAGATTCACGGTTTACCGATGATTCCCTCCGGAGCTTCGCCCAATCATCATTCACCGCATGGATATGCGGTGATTTTTATGTTTTTCTGTCATTGCGCACGTGTGATACGCGAGTGGCAAGGTCTTCTGCGTGTGAAAACAACATGAGTAATCCAGCAACCTGTAACTCAGCGCACAAATTTGGTACAACTTGCTGTGGCCTCGCATCCGAAAATTCCTGCGTAGCGCGTCACACGTTTAACCCCAACCTCCTTGGTTGCTCCACAGAGAACACTAAGGTAGGAAACTCTGTCACTCTGATCATTAAGCAGCGGTGGAAACGATCGTCAGTTCATGGATTTGCATGATTTTCTAGCTCGTCGCTTCAGACTTAGTCGCAGCTCAAGTATGCCACGACAAAGCTAGATGCATCTTCCTTTATTGGCCCAAATTTCGAAGAAATACTCTTCCAAGCGAAGCTTGTATTGCCTCACTAGTGTCGGCGTCGGTGTTGCAGTTGATGTTGGCGTCCGAAAAAATCCAAACCGCGCGAAAATAAAGATTTCTCCTCGGGCTATGGAATTGAGCCAACGATCTCCTGGTTGCAAGACCACCACGCTAACCGATTCAGCCACTGTTGGTTTATCATACGCGCCCTTTAAAGCGGGGAAATATGCACGAAGAAGTAGACGCGGCGCCCGCAGCTGGCGCGCACGATCACGCCATACCCCCAGCACGGAGAAAGAATAACCCCAGCCAATTACAGGCGTCCCCTCCCTCCGGATGAACAAAAGGGTGTGATCGCGTGTTCGCTCGCCTCGCGCCCGCCGTTTCGCGCCAGTTCAGGCCCGGCAGTCAGATGAGGAGGCCACATTTCGTTCGTTCTGCCGAAGAGCACGCTGCGTTGAAGGAATGGCAGCGGCAGTGGGCCCGCGAACGTCTCAAAGGCTCAAAAAACTAACCAATTCACCCTGCCCTAGGGTTGGGCAAGCTTCGTGTGTGCCCCTGTTCCTGGTAGGGGAGGGGATTAATTTTTTTTATAAACGCAGAAGGCGATAAGACTCTGCGCACGCGCATAGTCACTGCAAAAAATGTTGCATTCATAAAAGCATATTTTGTTGAAAACAACCACTTGGGAAAGTCGCAAAGCCGTTCGAAGCCAGAAGCACGAATTTTAGGCGAATCCATGTACTTACCATCAGTCTAAGGCTGGCAGAACCGCCCTGCTTGCTGCTTCTATAGATACTGCTACCATAGTTCCCTCCATTAATTGTAATTTTTAAGGAAGCTCTATGGGTTGCTTCAATGAGATAATGTCGGTGGCCAATGACATACTTCAATTTGTGCCGTGCAGCATTCGCTAGATGTGGCAGCCATGCTGCATTGAGTAGAACCGCTAGAAAAAGACCAGTGACTCCAACACTAAAGCATACGAGTATACCTGCTTGGACGAAGCATGCCTGCTTGGCGGGAGGGGTGTAGCTGTCGTTAGGTGTCGTGATAGATGCTGCTGCACTCTAGTGCGTGATACGGCCAAGCATAAAGGCGCTCCATCCACAGCTCCCTTACGTCACCTGAATTTTAATCTTTACTTTTAGAACTTGAAATACATCGGAGAAACCACGGCAGGATAGAAGAATGGCAAAACGTCGTTATTCGCTGTCTGAGATTTGTAGTTTGATATGACATTGAGCTGACTTGTGAAAAGAAAAATATGTATCAACAGCAAGGCCCGTAAATGCGCTTTCTTTTTCTAAACGCGCCTGTAGTAAATTTTTCTTCATTTCATTATACCTGGCATAAAACGACGTGCCACAATATTCGCCTGCCCTGCCCTCTCTCTCCCATCCTCCTCCCCATTCAATTGCGTGCTCCCGCGAGAAAACTTTCTGGCTACGCCACAGTGCAGATAGTCGCGTACTTGCGCTAAATGGGGGCTCCCTCTTGACTTCTCGCACCCTGTGCAATTTACCGAACGTGAAAAGCACACGGGAGCCTTTATCCGCGAGTCAGATGCACTGGAATAGCTAACCGTCATCGAACAAATACGCGAAGGTGTCACGGATCACGAATGAATTGCAGAGCACAGAAGCCGCGCACCTTATGCCGCCGAGCGCTCGAAGCATGCGTCACTTATTAAGACGAAAGCGTTATATGTCTCATCGTTCAGTCGACCTTCAACGTCCTTCAGCGAAAACCGTGTCGTCGAAGTGAAATCGTACTTCGAAAAAGTTTATTTCAACAAAGGGCGATACGAACACTGAGTCACAATGACGGCACAAAGTACACGATGACGACTCGGGACAGTAATTAATTCACTTACTACCCCGACCCGGCCCCACGACTTACCTGTACACAAACGCTCACGCAACAATTTTGATGGTGTGCGGGTCGCCGTCGTCATCGTGTTAATTAAGATCGAGTTAATTCAGGCACTCGAACCCACTACCTTTGGTGGGAGTGGAACCCACGTCTTTTGGTGTTAATTGGAGCGAGGTTAATTAAAGCACAGTTAATCAAGGTAGCGTGAATTAGGGCACTCAAACCCGCGATCTTTGGTCGGAAAACGTTGTCGCAGTTTCACCTGAAAGGCGAAGCATCAATTGCGATAGCAAATTTGTAGAAAGCTATCCAGAGTAATGATAGTAGCTTTATCAGCTGTGTAAACTTGGACATGCAGCAGCACCGGCAACACGCAGAACTGTTGTCGACGCCGTCGGCGTTTTGCCCGCGTTCGCACAAAATGCGTGCGGTGTTGGTGACTGTTGCCGGAGCCTCTGATATAAATAGGCACTTGGTGCCGCAGCTAAACGTCGCCTCCCTTACCGCCCCCTCCCCCCCACGGCCTTTCGCGCGTCGGAAGAAGGCGCGTTTGCTCTACATATATGGTGATTGTAAAGGAGGAAAGAGACGCCTACTTCTGCAGCCCTTAAGGGAGCACGGCGCAGAACGCGCGTTTGTTCTCTGCCGTGGGTTCACTCCCCGTGAAAGCACGCGTCCCTCGCGCCCTTTCACTCGCACATACAGCGTTCGGAGGCGCGCCGCTACGATTTCATCTCCATTGACGTCATACGGAACCTCACGGCGACGGCGACGGCGACGACGATGGCGACGACGACGGCGACGACGACGGCGATGCCAACGGCATAAATCTGCTTTGGAGTGTCCATATAATTGCTATCGCAATAAAACAATAAGAAGTGACATCGCATTCGAATGAGAATGTGAAGTAATTTCATGAATGTCTCTTGACCGCGCAGGCTTTCGCCTTCACCCTCTTTGGCGTATGCTAAAGTGACTGTCAATTTTTCTATCACTCCTAGAGCAGACGAAATTTCGGCGAGGCACGAGAGGGCCCTATCTCCGATTTGAATCCTGACGAAGTTGTTCCGCCGTATGCGTGCAATGTGCCACCTACGTGGCGCACAAGTTTCAGCACTGTTCTATACGTATGTGGAGTCAGACGAATTCACACGAACACCTCTACTGCTTCTATGAAGCCACACAATGATGCACAGCCTCTCAGTTTCCTTTTCGTTAATTTCTTTTGCAATTGCAAAGATATATTGGGCGCATATAAAATATCACAGCTTAGTACCTTCCAGAGGTTTCATCTATTAACTTATTTTCCCAATTTATTCACTCAAAACGGATTGCAGCATAGATGGCATGCTTTCACGGTTCGTTGAAACTCTGTCGTGCTGGCGGACGTGAGAAACTCCAAAGTCGGAAGACAATTTTAAAGCGAAGCTTTCTTGCAATGTTTGAGACACTTTTGATGCAAAAGCGTCAAATGGCCCATTGAGCGAAAAAGCCGACGGCGTCTGTAGCAGCGAAAGAACGGTACCTGAATTCCCATTGGCTGCGACGCCACGTCACAAGCGTGCCTCGCACGCCTCGCGCGGTCATGACACTGGCTCGCGCTTGCTGGCTCGGGCAGCACGTACCGCTATGGAGCCTGAAGCATCTACATCGTCGACGGCCGCAACGTCGGCAGCAGCGAAGCGTGGCCGTCCACGCCAGTGCACCCAATGCCTCCTAGATAGAACAAGGCCGGCGCACTTCGACCCGTGACGTCATGCTACCTTGTCCGACTGCAATAGAATCTAATGGGGAGACTCCCCGAGTAAGTCGCGGTGATTTTGACGTCGCCACTTTCGTCAGGTCAGGCTTGGCAATAGAAATTTCGGTCCAAGTAGCGTGATGTCATAAAGCAGAGTCCGCAGGCCTGCTATCTAGGAGGCGCTGGTACACCGCAGACGAAGTAAGGGAGCGTATGAAAGCATCAATACGAGCTCGGCAGCGTTCAATAGGACATTAATGCTTTCGCATTCACAACTCGTAAGAAGTGCTTAGGTGTCCTCCGATTTTCTCGCACGTATCTGGCCTCTTAACGCCGAACGCGTTTAACGGAATGGCGCCATCTACGAGGGGTGCAGTGAAGAAGAAGTTTACGTGTTTAAAGTTTCAAGCATAGAGTTTCATACAATAATTACTAGAGGGAACCATGGCGCCATCTGCGGCAGCTGCAAGCAGGGTGATTCAGCCAACATGGGATCGGTGGTTAGTAAATGAGTTTGCCTAAGCTTCGTCCTTTTAGCTTTAAACGGCTTTGTTCTACTCCGCGCGCGCCCGCCCGCCCGGGCCGCTGTATCTTGGAAGCCATCTGCGCCAGGGACAGAGTCCGCCCTGCGCTGTGTTTTCGCGGCTTAGTTCGCGTTAATGCGAGCGGCAGCACGAAGGTCAATTCGCTCACTGCTGCTGCCGCGCGTACTCACTCCAGTGTTTTGACAGCGAGTTTCCGTGGTCATCGAGTGAGATGCGTTCATGTTTGCTTGTGGGCCCGTGACACCATGCTTGTTAATTTAGTTACTCACCCAGTCATTCCCGAGCACCAGAGGCGGTGAAGGCCAACGAGCATTACTAGATCAAAAGGAAACCCATCTTCCTTTTCTATCACGTTAAAGATACCTGATGCCGTGGGGATCTACCGGGAATTCTTTTCATTGCGATAGGAATTATACGGACACTCAAAGCAGATTTCTGCCGTCGCCGTCGCCGTGAGGTTCCGTATGACGTCAAACGGCGATGAAATCCTCACCGCGCACCGTATGCTTTATGTGCGAGTGAAAGCGCGCGAGGGACGCGGGCTATCACGGTGAGCGAACGCACGGCGGAGAGCAAACGCGCGTTCTGCACCGCGCTCCCTGAAGGGCTGCAGCCTCTCTTTCCTCCTTTACAATCACCATATATAGAGAGCAAACGCGACTTCTTCGGCCACGTGAAAGGCCGTGGGGGGACGGGAGGGAGGGAGGGAGGGGAGGGGACGTTTAGTTGTGGCATCAAATGCGTATTTATATAAAAACGTTGCGAGGCGAGAATACCATCGAGGGATTCCTCTCCGACACGGGGCTCGATCTCTCCCCGTCCAAATCGGAACTCTTGCTGTACAGACAATCTTGACAGGGAGTCAGAAACCTCGAGCCTCTGGAAAGTCTTCCGATAGTTATCAAAGCCAAAAACGGACAGCCAATACTGAGGGTAGACTCGCTCAAAATTCTAGGTCTGCTCATCGACGCCAAGGGTTGCAACGCTATGGCTCTCAATAAGCTCTCTGGTCAGGCTGGAAACGTCATCAGAATGATCACCCGCATCTCCAACCGAAGAGCCGGGCTAAAGGAGGACATTCTTATTAAAGCTTTCCAGGCCTTCTTTCTAAGCCACATTACCTATATAACTCCGTACCTTAATTGGAGCAGGGCCGAGAAGGCCAAATTAGACGCGCTTATAAGAACGGGCCTCAAACGTGTGCTGGGGTTTCCCCAGTCCACGAGCACGGAACGACTACTGAAGCTAGGGCTCCATAACACGATAGACGAAATTATAGAAGCCCACTCGGCGGCGCAGGTTTATAGACTATCGTCCAGCAAGGCAGGAGTTAGTATACTAAACGAGGCAGGCATTCGGCCCAGGAACGACCCGGAGGATAAAGTCTGTCTACCTAAAAAACGTTAGTTCCCTAATCAAGGTAGACCCGATTCCGCGCAACATTCACCCAGTCAGGGGCGTAGCCAGAAATTTTTTTCGGGGGGGGGGGGGGGGGGGGTTCACCGGCCCGACCGGGGGGGGGGGGGGGGGGGGGGGGCAAGCTTCTGCTTTCCTCTAGGTCACGTGATAAATGTCGGTAGTTTAAGCACACACTCTACATGTATATCAAAGACATGGGACCCCCCCTCCTCGCGTGTGCTTGTGAAGAAATTAAGTAAAAAGTAAAGTAAGCTCAGTAAATACAGTAAGTACGACAGGTACAGTGGGCGTTTGGAGCAACGGTCTCTCATCGCGCCACTGAATAGACCAGTCTTCGAAAACGCATCATTGAGACTACCCGTGCGATCGGAGAAGACATCATTAATTGTTAATTTCCGTTAAGCGTAGATGGCCTCGTCCTCGTCGGGGCGAAGTGCGTTTCACAAGTCAAGGACGGCTATACGCGTGAAAATGCACGTGTGACCAGGCTATACCTACTCCCATAGCAATAGCTTGTTCGCTGCGTCTTTGCGCTAGAAAACTTAAATACGCGCAAAAACGCGTAAGGCTTTTTTTTTCGAAGCTTTCGTCGCCCTGCTCCCTCATACGAGAGGGTTGCATTTCCTGCGGCAAGTGCATGGGCCGCTGTGTCTTCCGCTGTGTGCGAGCGTGCAGCCGTCATTTGCCTTTACGTCAACAGATTCAGAATTGTGCAGAATATTTCACCGCACAGCATAGATATGGCATGTGTACGCATTTTAAGTAGTGCGTGCAACTCATTTCTGCTTCACTTACGCCGGTGCAAACAGGAAGCGGCTTTGTACCTCACAGAATCTCGACTGATTGGTGCACTAGTGATGCAGGAATGAACTCCGGTATTGTTCAGTACATAGTGCACATAATCAATTTCTCAGGACGCGTGAACTCCGACGAGAACTGTCAGCGCCTGCAACAAGAGTTTACTTACGCTGTACTGCGCACAGCAGTAATTCATGCTTGTCGGCTGTCTGTTTCGTGCATTCTATTGCGAGTCGGTGGAATTTCACTGCTGTCATCAACCCCTACGTGTGTACATTGCTGGTTTGAGATTCCACAACTTAAACCGCAACTACCAGCCTTCCGTAATTGCTGGTTTGTGATTCAACAACACAACAGTAATTACCAGCCTTCCGTAGGGGCGCAATCGCAAACAAGAGACGTTTCTCGCGCAGACTAAGCCTACGTTCACACTTGGGAAGCGGCAAGCGGGCGGAAAGGCCAAAGCGGCCGGAAAATTTTTTCCGCGCCTGTCCAAGTTCACATTTGTTTTGCTACCGCCGCGGCCGCCGCTGCCGTTTTCGTCCAGATCCATCTCGTCTGCGTACGTTTGTGGGCGTGGTGGCGCTCATTATCGCATTATGTCTAGCGGTATGTTCATTCTTTGACCCAGGGGCGGATCCAGGTTTTTTCTGAGGGGGGGGTCAGCTTCCGTCACTGATGATGATGATGATTGTAGCCTTGCTTATTTACCGAAATTCACCGTTTCTGCTCACGACAAACCGGCGTTTTATACTGCTAGAGCAACACCTGTAGCCCGCCGTGGTGGCTCAGTCAGTTCAGGCGTTGCGCTGCTGAGCACGAGATCGCGGGATCGAATCCCGGGTGCGGCGGCCGCATTTCGATCCCTGGCGAAATGCAAAAACGCCCGCGTGCTAGCGTTGTAATGCACGTTAAAGAAACCCAGGTGGTCAAAATTAACCCGGAGCCTTCCACTATGGCGTGCCTCATAATCAGAACTGGTTTTGGCACGTGAAACCCCAGAAAGAGGAAGAAGACCTGTAGCGAACCCAGGTATCGGTTTCTCCGAGCTTACAGGAAAAGGACGTTACCCAATACAGCCATGTGCATGGCGGCTGTGCCTGATAATACAGGGTGTTCAAAATTAAGTTTTCTGGTTTTTTTTTTAAATTAGGCACTGGGAGGGGGCACGCGAAGACCACCGGTACAAATAAGTTATGTGGCCAGGGGGGAATAAAGTGAGATGATAATTATCGCTGTGAGCAGCCCAATTAACTAAAATTGAACAATTACTTTTTGTCGACTGCAGTAAGTGGGTATGTTTATATTGAAAACTTAGAGGCAGTCGTGTTTCTACACAGTATCAGTCGGAAGAATTATTCTAGCGTGTCCGTGCTCCGAGATATCCGACTCCAAATTTCAATTGTCGTACTGCGCAGAATTATCGAGTCGACGCGAGAGCGGTTTATGCTTTGTGTTGCTGTGGAAGGGAGGCATATTGAACATTTTTAGGGCATTGACATCTTAATGGGTGAATTGTTGTCATGAGATTTGTGCATGACAACACCAAACTTAAAGCGGCAGTATGAAATATTCGTTAGCATAGCTAAAAAGGTTTCTGCTGTTGATGGTGCAGTTGTTGCTCATGATTTCAATAAAACTTACCATACTTGGAAATCAGCACTCACTTTATTTGCGTAGCCCAGGCAAGGACCATGCCCGGTCGTCTAGTCACCATTACGCACACGGACTGCCCTCCGGCTTCTCCGCTCGCGCCATTTTCTCGGCATGGCAGCTGCCGCCATCTTTACAGGCTGCGTGGTCGCGTGTTACGACAGCGGTTACGGGTTCTTCGATTTTTTTTCATTCCGCCAGCCGTGAGGGGAAGGGGGACAGTTATTATCTTTGCCAATGCCTCCGCCCCGTTGTCAGACTCAACGCCTCACGCAACAGCCGCGTCACATCAGGGAGGAGCTTTGCGCCGATCCTCACTCTCTTGCAAGTTGCATGCGGAATCGTGCGACCGACAATTAAAATTTGGAGTTGGATATATCGGAGCACAGACATGCTAGAAGAATTCTTCTAAGTGAAACTGTGTAGAAACACGACTGCCTCTAACTTTTGAATACAAACATACACACTTACTGCAGTCAATAAAAAGTTAATTGTTCAACTTTAGTTAATTCGGCTGCTAACAGCAATAATTATCATCTCACTTTGTGTCCCCCTGGCCACATAACTTATTTGCGCAGGTGGTCTTCCCGTGCCTCCCAGTGCCTAATTTTAAGAAAACCATAAAGCTTAATCTTGAACACCCCGTATATCTAGCCTGTATTGTTTCTTAAAACAAAATGTGGGATGATCTGTTGCACGTTCGTTATAAATTCGTAAGCACGCGTCCGTTTTTGGAGTTCTATTGGGACACCTTGATTTCCGTAAGAAGATCCTTGTGTTCGGCTGAGACACCTTCGTTTGCTTTGGAGGACTAACTCCCCTATTCTCAAACAGCCCTCGACTCGAAGCTCTTCCTCCACTCCACCTTGTTGAGCACAGCGCCGCCTCTCGACTGATAAAGACGCGACAATTCTAAAGAATTCCCGTGAATGATCATGAAGCTCAGTGACCACTTCTTTGGATGGATGGCGGTGCTATCTGACCTCTTGAGTCGAGGTGTTGTGTTGACTAGAGGAACGTTCTTGAATACGGGTGTAACGCCCCGCTCCAACGCGGCAACCACTACGCTGGGTGTTTACGATATGCGAATCACCGCGTATGAAGACTCACGACGCCACCTACAAGAAGAACGATGTGGCGTGTTAGCCGAGAGCGCGAGCCAGCGTCTTCATGTTTTGTTTCCCACTCGACGTCATCCTTTTACACAAGGTGCGCATCTGCTCCCGTTTCTCTAACCACGCGACGCCATCCTAGGCCCGCGCGCTGGCGTTCGCCGCTGACGTCACGCTCCCGCGAGAACGCTTCGCCCCGCTCCGCGAGAACGCCCACTCAGATAAAAGGATCCGGCGGGTTTGAGCCTCCTATGCTTAATGTACGACAATAAAACTGCGAAGTTACAATGAAAAACTTGTAGCGTACGAACGGTACTGTGCTCGTGCTGGATATTGTCAACGTGTAACTGTGATCACAGTTTAAAAAAGTTGCCTATGCGTAGTTCTTAGTTTAGCTGTTAGTTGTTATTATTTATATATAAACACTTCAGCGAGAGATCTCTTTCATTAAGCAGGTTGGTCGCAGGAACCGATGACATCCAATGAGGCAACCAATGACACCCCGAGGGTGAAC
The DNA here is from genome assembly GCF_013339745.2 of Dermacentor silvarum. Classification (NCBI taxonomy): domain Eukaryota; kingdom Metazoa; phylum Arthropoda; class Arachnida; order Ixodida; family Ixodidae; genus Dermacentor; species Dermacentor silvarum. The sequence goes on along the minus strand of NC_051157.2, from coordinate 116,287,455 downwards.
TAAGTTAATCAGGTGCGAAGGCGTTCGCGCGCACATCGGCGTGCTTGGCAAAAGGGACGTCTCCTCGTTCATTCGACGCCACCGACGGGACGAGTCAGGCACGGCCGGCGCCAGGAGGTCCAAGGTGTTCATGAGAAAAATTACCTACGGCAACTTCACGTCACCACACCCCTACGGAATACAACTATAAGCTTGTGAGCGAGCTAGCTTTACTTCTACATGGCTGCTACCACTGGTACTCGCGAAAAATACTTTTGAAGAATGCTGGTGGCCATATTTTTTTTTTTGCGACAGGGCCATCCCCCTGTCAGCGAGGGGGCGATGCAGAAATCTGAGGGGGGGTCAGGACATCCGGACATCCCCCCTGGATCCGCGCCTGCTTTGACCCACGTACCGTCATCAAAAGTGATCATTTTACGCAACTTCGCGTGTCATCTGCGACCTTCGGTAAATTCCTCGTTGGCGTTCCGTAATTCTCCGCACACGGGCGCGGTAGCGCTGAGTCACAGGTTGGTGCCTAGGCGTGAGAATATTTTTTAATAGCTTTTATTTACAAGTTGTAATAACATTTCATCATTTGGTATTGTCGGCGCCTCCAGGACACCAAAGGGGCAACGGGAACACCACAGCTGAAACCCGAGCTGGCCCTTGTGTTGGGGCTCGCCAAAGCCGGCGCGTCCTACGTGAGACCTATACGCTCCCAATCTATCGTCACGACGAGAAAAGCACCCCGCGACTTCTGCAACATACCGTACACGTGCGAGGATAATTATGGAGCGCCAACGAGGAATCTGCCTAACTATTGTCTGCCGTGGAAGTGGAAGAAGAAATGGCTCTTATACTTCTACCTACTTGTTTTCTAGAAATGGACAATGAATAAACGGAAGACGCGGACACCTCGGAAACGGCAGTGGTGGGTTCGCCTGGTTTTGCAAAAGCGCGAGAAGTGGCTCACGCCAAGGCTTCGTTGCCGCACCTCCGGTCGCGCGACATTGAATACTATCGCGAGTATTGCTGACAGTACGTTTTAGTGCCACTCTTGTCGTAGAGCAAGGGCTGGTTCTTGATCGCGTCGATCAGCATTACAGCCTACACTTCTGGTGCCATGTTCAATTTTACGACCAGTTGTTTACATGCTAGTGTAGCTTGCAGTGAAGCAGAAGGACTTTCCGCCGCGTTTCCGCTTCGCCATGGCGAAAAAATCGGCCCGAGACTGATTTGGCTCTCAGCCTGTTTTTCTGCCTGTTCTGCCGCCTAGGCGGGCGGATTTTTGCAAGGTTTTGCCGCTTCCTACAGCTTCGAGACCAAGTGTAAACGTAGCCTAAGATCCTGCGCGAGCGCGGCCTAACCAGCACCTGAAGGGAAGCGGCGGAAATGTATACCGGAGATTTCGACCACCTGGGGTCTTTAACGTGCACCTAAATCTAAGTAAACGGGCCTCGAGCGTTTTCGCCATCATCTAAAATGCGGCTGCCGCATTAGTTGCTTCATTTGTTGCACATTTGTTGCTTCAGAATGCGGCCGCAACATTCTCGCCCAAAACTTCACAGAGTGTCAAAGCCTTGACAAACAGCGTGACAGTTTTTTCCATATGCAGACATGATTAGCTATAAATTACCAACCAAACGGAAGCGCCCAGGAATGAAATTGTGATAGTAGCACCGGTTTCATGAATTATGTCAGCGCGAAGCGACGAAAACAAAGGGCGGGTAAGTAGAGGGGGGGGGGGGGGGGGTTGAGGAAAAAAATTCGGTTCAAGTTCAAACCCCCCAACCCCCCCCCCCCCCCCCTTGGCTACGCCACTGCACCCAGTACACAATGAAGGTAGAAGACGTGCGAGAGCTCAGGCAATCCTCAAACAAATCACTCGACAGGGACTACACGCTCTATTCGTAGACGCCGCTAGATACGACAGTGAAGACGCGTTCGCCCTATCGGTAGTGGATGCGAAAGGCAATCTGGTGAATGTGGCCTCTGTGCGCACCAATTCTGCTCACGAGGCGGAGGAGGCGGCTATCGCCCTGGCCATACACAGCGCACATTCTCCCCTCTTCGTCTTCTCGGACTCCCGTACAGCCGTTAGGTCCTTTTCGGCGGCGCGCGTATCGAAACGGGCGAATAGAATTGCGATCAACAAGCTCACTAATTTCAGTCAAATTGGCACGGAAGCATATTTCCACATTTCATGGTTCCCGGCCCATCTGGGAGACTCAATCCAACCGCACGGCTGCAACCCCAACGAAAGGGCTCACCGGCTGGCGCGCGATTTCACGACCCGCGCAGCCGTCAACGGCCCTCCTCGTAACGAGGCTAGCATCCAGAAAGACCCATTGTGCACCTTTCACGAGATCGTCTCACACTACCGCTTGGAAAGAAGGTGGTTCTCTCCTCCTCACCCAAAACTAAATAAACCACAAGCTAGCACGCTCAGAATGTTACAAACCCGCACGTACCCTACTCCGCGGTCCCTTAGCAGGATAGACCCGCACTTCCCGCAGTCGTGCCCCAAATGCGGAGCCGACTCATGCTCTTTCGATCACATGCTCTGGCTGTGCCCAGCCATAGAAAACTCTATGCTTGCCACAAAGGAACAGTGGGAGGAGTTCCTAAGAAGCGACCACCACCACATCCAACTCCAGGCAGTCCAGAGGGCCCACGACATTGCAACGGGATTTCGCCTCCCGGTGCCATCGTGGGCGGAGCCACCGACTTGACCTGAGGGAGCCTTCGGCTTCCCCTGGCCAGTTTCTCAGGACCAATAAAAGTTCTTGTCCCTGTCACTGTCAGGCGAGAAGGTGGTAAATACTTCGGACGCTGCTCGACGAGTGTCGTGTTCTGATCTCGTCGCAAACCTTCGAGCCGCCCCCAGACGCACCGGCAACAGTCACCAACGCCGCGCGCGTTCGGTGCGAATGCGGGCAGAACGCCGACGGCGTCGACAACAGTTCTGCGCGTTGCTGGTGATGCTGCATGTCCAAGTTTATACAGCTGATAAAACAACTATCCTTACTCCGTATAGCTCTCTACTAAGTTGCTATCGCAATCGATGCTTCGCCTTTCGGTTGAAACTACGACATTTTTAACTGCCCTTTGTAAAACATCCCAAAAATACACTCCTTCCCAACACTGCAGGAAAATGTGATCTATTGTCCCGGGTTATCTATAACTTACACAATGCGTTCCCCCCGTGGTAGAAAATACTCTTCTCTTACAAAACTATCTTACTGAAAGCGTTCCTGTATGAATTATTAAAAAAAAAGTTCTTGCCCGTGGTTTAATTTGCATACTCTTTACCCATTTGAGTACACTCTGGCCTTGACTACCATTATAAATTACCCCACGGGCGCATGCGCCGACAAGCGACATAGATGGATGGATGGATGGATGGAAAGCTTTATTGATTAATCAAGAAAGCGGCAAAAGGGATTAGCGAAGGGGTAGGGAGAGAGAGAGAGAGAGAGAGTGGGTAGGTGGGTCCCTCTTCCAGGACACCAGTGGGCCTGCCTGCACGCTACGCCTGGTCCAAGAGGCCCCATTGGGCCCCTGCCGGGGAAGGAGGACCTCCCACGGCTCCCTACCGTAGGTAAGTATCTCAGGTGAGTTCGCTTTCTGTGATCTTTTCGTACATTCCCACGTCACATGTGGTATTTAAAGCCATGCACCGCAGCATGGACAAGAGCCGACGTGTAGTGTGGGATTCATATGTGTGCTGTCCCCAAGTGGCGATAGGAGTGTGTTTGGATTCTTCTGTATGCGTGGGCTTCCTGTACCCCTCGTTGCCAATGCGGGGGGAAGGCGCTCACCTGTGAAAGTTGGTGTTAGAGGATGTCTCGGGCCGCAAGTGCACTATCTCGGCAAGTGATGTGATTCCCTGCTCGGTTTCTGAGTTCTAGAGCTAGGGAGTGCATCCTCTCATTGCGTGGGATGCCCTCGTGTCCTGGACACCATGTAACTTCATGTTCTTCCTGGAGTGTATCGCCTATGATTCTTAGCGCGACTCGTGGCAATATACTTTACATGCAGAATGTACATTCTGCATGCTGCTTGATAGTCGGAGATAACCAGTGCCGAGTAACCGGCGCTGTCGCTGTGTTTGATTAGTCCATCACGATTGCTGAGGCTTCGGCAGTGGCTGTGCACCTTGTGTTTATTGAGGCCGTTATCTCAGCTCTCTTTTGTTGCGCGTTGCAGACTGCTATGGCTATGACGCGTCCTCTGGTGATATGAGCGATGTCCGTGTATGACACTTCTTGATTGTGCCAGAAGCTTTATAAAACATTAATACGCCCGAAATTAGAATACGCTATATCAGTCTGGGACCCTAATAACCGAAACTAAATAACACATTAGAATTAGTTCAGAATAACGCTGCTCGGTGTATTCTTTCGAGTTACAACAGAACTGCCAGCGTAACAGCCATGAAAACTAGCCTTTCTCTTCCATCTCTTGCAGCTCGACGTAAAGTTTCCCGTTTATCATTATTTCACAAAATTTTCCAACATACAACACTGCATGGTGTATTCATTCATACTCCACACTACATCATGTCGCATCGATCATTCTTACAAGGTTCACGTCCCTTCTTGCAGCACAAATACATTTTCCCAGTCATTCGTACCTCGGACGTCACTAGAGTGGAACCGCCTTCCCGCAAACATTGTATCCATCAGCGATAATTTCTTGTTTCGTGATGCCTTAATCAACATTACTTGCTAGAATGCGGTTTCATGTGCTTGTATATCTTGTCTTTTTATTGTAATAGCTTTTTTTTTCCTTGCTCATTGTATTTCGAGTGAATTATTTGTCAAATTGTATTTTTATGTTGTACTTGTTTCTCTTGTAATACTTACTGTTTGAATTTACCTGTAACCCACTCCCCTCTGTAAAGCCTTCACAGGCCTTGAGGGTATAATAAATGAAATGAAATAAATAAGTTGCTTGCCTCGGGCTTGTCTTCGGCCTTTGTGGTATTCAGTATTCATGTTCTTTGGTATTGGTGTCGCCTGTATTTACTTCCTGATGTGGCTTGGGATCTGGTGGATTTGGTAACAGCAGTATTGCGGTCTCACTGGGTTTCTCAGTTCAGTCAGGCGCTGTTGTCTGGCTTGTGTGAGACATAGGCGTTCCGTCTGAGTTATCAGAACCACTGACTTGAGCTCTTCGGAGGTGTTGTAAACTCATGTGTTGTGTGTAGCGCTTTGTGGTGTTCACAGGTAATCCTAGCGCCACTTTGTGAGCCCCCCGTATGACCTGGTCCACCATCTTGGTTTATGTGCCATTTAGGTTTTGATAGGGTAGAACGTATGTTATCCTGCTGATGATAAAAGCTTGACTGAGTCGTATAGGCGCGCGTGCGCACGTGCACACGCACACGCACACACACACACACACACACACACACACACACACACACACACACACACACACACACACACACACACACACACACACACACACACACACACACACACACACACACACACACACACACACACACACACACACACACACACACACACACACACACACACACACATACACATGAACGCACGCACGCACCGTTTTATAATGGGGGTGGTTAAGTGGTCATAGGCTGAGACAACCACGCCCCCACATAGCAACAACTGCAGGAGCTGTTGATGATGTTAGTGTAGCCCACCTTTGCGACAATACACGTGTAGTGCGGCAGTGGTATCTCACATACTGGTCTACGAGGACCTTGGAATTAAAAAGAAATAGTGATAATTGCATTCGCACCACTTCTATTGGTTTCCCAAAGAAAGAAAGGGAGTGCCTCCGTGAGGGGATGAGTGAAACACATGCGCGGTGATTATTCCACCGGACGGGGGATGAATTGGTAGCTATTCACATAACGTGAATGGCGGCGTTTGCATTACTAAAACTGAGGCACAAAAATAACTCGGCAACGTAATTTCTTTTATCTTCAGGTACCGTGAAATTTCCTTCCTGTTCCTTTTTATTCTTTCTTTTTTTTCAACTCCAGAACAAGGCAGCTCCAATTTCGCGGATACAAGCCTCAGGTTTGTGTACCTTAAATTTTTAATTCGCAAGCACTCTGCACTCGATTCCCACTCTCTTTCACGGGCCAGCGTATGCGGTCGCGCAAGTCCATGGATATACGAGGTGCCAACGAGCACGTGTTAGATTGCGTGAAATTACTTTTTAGCGTGATTAATTCCCTAGCCCTGAGCTCGTTAATCATTTCGCAGCAGCCGTCGCGTCACTGTGTGGCCGACTGCCGCGGTCGCTGTCATAAACGTGCGGATGTCACGGTTCCGTGATCCCGGACACGTCACCAAGATTTCGCTAAGTTCTAAAGCACCAATGGTACAGTCTCTGTTTATGGAAAGGTAGTTAGGAAAAAATTATTCGACAATTTCTACGCAGATATGGCGCTCTCCTTAACATGTATTTTCAAACGTACTTTCAGTTCTACAAGAGCGTGCGCTAAGCGCGTTGCAGTGACAAACAATAAAATTGGTTGTTCACACGCTTGGTTGTTCCCCATGGTTCACGTCCGGGTACTCGTGTTGTGGCTGCACGCATGTGGTTCTGCAGGCTTTCAGCTGCCCTCCAATGCCTCTATAGTTTCAACTGGCGCTTTCAATCAGCGCAACAACTCCCCTTACCCCCCACCCCCCCCCCTTTTTTTTTTTTAATCTCATTCGACTAAGTGCTTCAGGACTTTGTCAGCGCTCCGCGGTAATTACGACTATATATCTAGGACTCTGCCATATTCTCGAGCGAGCTAACAAAGTTTTCAGCGATGCACTTTTCCGGAGATTAACCTACGCCACTTCTTCCTGGCACTTAAATTAGGCCGACATGGAGTACCTCTATCTGGTTAGCTGTCAGTACTGCGGTCTAGCCGTCCGGCGTTACGTCGGCGCAGTATCTCCTGGAGGTATAGTTTCAGGATGGTTTTGGAACACCCTTACTTTATGTTCAATAAACGTCTTGTTGCGATTGAAGCCATCAAAAGAATCTTGATTGAAAAAAACTTCCCTAACCCTTCGATAGAAGTTAGACTGTTCTAATTAAGAATTTACCGTAAGAGAAAAGTGTACCAGGCTTCTACGGCACTTTCACAGGTCACGGAGCTTTAGCCGTGGCTTGATGCATGCACAGTAACTGCCGCTAGATGTTTCATCATAGTTCAAGGGCGAAAATAATTTCTATTGCTGCTTTCGAATGCGACCTCTGCAAGAATGCCATCGGCTACGCTAGTTCTTGCTTTCAAGATTTCTCTGTATTATTCTGCTAGAAATAGGCACAGCAAATAAGTGAAAGAGGGCACAAATAAGGCATCCTACGGTACCAAGAATCCCCAGAAAATTTTACCCTAGAAGCACATATACAGGGGGATCATTTTTATATTTCGGTATTTTTAATCACCTGTTGCAGATAGCATAATTCTAGTCCCTCAGCTGGAGTATTGAGAGTAGCAGGTACTACTTGGGCGAGAAATCTAAACACATAGCCAAATAATTATAAAATTAACTAATTTACTTATTAATTAAATATTTTACGCCACATATTGCAATTTACGAATTGTAGCTGGTGAGATTGCAAGGCGTATCCACTGTGAAAGAATTTACACAATGACACCAGTTTGAAGATCTGCGCCATCAAACTCGCCGTAAAAATGCATTATTTTTCCACTTGCTTCTTTTAAAAAACGCGCTTTTATGTATTGAAGCACAAAAGTAACTGGAACACCCATTTATTTCGTCCTGCGCTTTGGGAAATAATATCTCGAAACGGGCATCATTCTGGAGATTTAATTCAAGGATATACGCGTTACAAGCTCATCGGCTGCAATTCGAAAATTGCAATATGCGCCGTAAAGTGATTAATTAAGAAGTTAATTTGTGGTTTTTGTTAATTAGTTGAATTTTTGCTTTTATTTATTGTGCTAGTAAGGTGCGCCTCCTCGAATAATCCAGCTCAAGGACAAGAATTATGCAACTGCAACAGGCGATCTATAAAAAATTCGAAAAACTTAAAAATGATCACCCTGTACACTAACCGTTGATCTAAATGGCTGTTCGTCTTCCGCGCAAAGTATCCGCAGATGGCGAACAAATAAAAAAAATGTGGTTGATCCCTCTTATATAGGAATCGGTATAGAACACGAAAGTGAAACGTGTCTTCACAGAAGTAGTGTAATGTTTATTGCACATTGATATATAATGTCTATTGGTGTTTTGTGGCTAAAGCGCCCTTAGGCGTTGATGCACCCACGCTGACGCCTGGTGGCACGTCTCCTCCATCACGACTACCAACGTCGATGACCATGAGCAACCGTCGTGCATATGGAAGCTGCACTACGCTGCACACGCTAGCACAACGCGAAAGACGAAGCACGTAACTGACACACTAATACAACGCGCAAGACAAAGAACGTAACTGAATCGTCACCGAGTCAAATCAGCGCGTACAGCGCGTCGTAATTGCAGCCTCCGCGATCAACTTCAGAAACATTTTCAGAGCTAATTGCGGAGGCCACGCTCCGCTGTGCTGAGTACGGTGAACGCCACCTAGGTGGCGTTGGTAGTGCTTCTTGATGCCAGCGTCCCTTCGAATGCTGGCATCGAGGCGTCGTAGTGCTGAGACCACCGAAGCGTTCACTGTCGGTGCGCGTTAGTGTCATAATGCAGTACTTCTCTTTTCTGCTCGTAGGCGGCGGCACCGCCCCGAGCAAGAGCGCGGGTACACGGAGGAGTGTTAGATATATAAGGCGCGTCTGTGTAGCTCTCTGCAAATGCGTTTGTGGCGCAATGGGTTAAACGCTCGGCGATCTATCGTCGCGGACCGAGAGGTCGTGGGTTCGATTTCCAAATTTTGCATGTTTGTGGAACTTTTTCTTCTGGTTTCTTTCTTTGTATTATGTTCGTGTATGTTCGTGTGACGTATTTCCGTGACGGAAATACGTCAGTGAAGTCTTGGTGGACCCCGGCATAAAACACTTTCGTGTTAAAAAATAAAAAAAGATACCGGAAGCTGTCATTAATCAGAACTTGTATGTGACTGCGCAGAAGCCATACATTTCTTTCTACTTCAAATCGTCCTGCAATACGAGGTCTGTTAGAAAAGTATCCGACCTTTGGCCGAAAAAAAAACTGGCATAACTGGAGCGTTGGAAACCTAATCAGTGTAATCACCCTCAAAGTAGTCTCCTTGGGACACCACACACTTCTCCCAGCGGTGCTGCCATTGTTGGAAGCATTCCGAGAAGGCCTCCTTCGGAATGGAGTTTTGCTCAGCTGTCGTTGCAGCCATACTGTCCTCTCTTGTCTCAAATTGCGCTCCTTTCAATGACCTCTTGATTTTGGGAAACAGCCAGAAGTCGCAGGGGCCATATCAGGAGAGTAAGGATCCGGTTGAACTACAGGAGTCTTTTTTTTTTTCGTCAAAGAACTCTGAATCAAGTGCGAGGAATGTGCAGGAGCATTGCCGTTATGGATGCGCCAATTAACGACGAGAACACTGCGCACTACCTCACTCAACGCTGCGTCCCAGTGACTAACGCTATCGGAAGGCGGGAAAAAATTTGCTCATGCGCACGAAGGTTCAAGGTCGGCTTATGCAAGCGCGCTTGTTTCATATCCATAAGGTGTTCGTAAACAAAAATACGGTCGGATACTTTTATAAGAGACCCCGTATATACCGCGGGTAAACAATGCTGGCGAAATACCACTGACTGCTGATGCAAATGAAACATTTCTCGCCATGATATACCAGACATCAGTACACAGCTCAATATTGTAACCCATAAATCGCTGTACAAATTTTGTTCTATTAATAAAGCCACACTTTTTTGTAATGCCTCAGAGCCCTCAAGTATATTTAATAATTTAATAATGCATCAATCAAGTATGCTGAGGGTAGATATTGAGCAGAAGTTCTAGTTGACATTAAGAGGAAAAAGTAGAGTTGGACAGGTCATGCAATGCGTGGGGCAGATAACCATAAGTCTATTAGAGCTAAGAGGCCATGATTAGAGTCACAGAATGGGCGACAAAAGAAGGACAACGCCGTTGAGGACAGCTGAGAACGAGGTCGTCTGAGGAAACTTGGACCTTTGCAGGCATAAGATGGAGGTCAGTTGGCGCAAGACAGGACTAATTGAAGGTGACTGCGACAGGTCGTCTTCCTACAGTGGACGTAAATAGGATGATGATTCTGATGGTGATACTGATGATAATGAAGCTGCTGCTGCTGATGATGATGAATATTATGATGATGATGGAATGCACCCCTTTAGAGACCTAAGGATTGGCACTAGTCTGCAATTTACCGCGTTCACCTCATGCTGAAATCTTCATCAGTATTCAACGTAGTACAGTTATGAAATACGAATAAAGATGCAAGGTAATAAATTAAATTGCAAAGGAATGACTCAGTGTCACTGACGCCGCAATTTTCAGAAAACATGCACCATGTCGCTTCCCATATGTGCACGCGGCCGTTTAAGCATGCATCTGAAGGCTATACGTGGGCGTAACATACTACAGGCTTTACCGTGATTGCTTTAAAACATATGTAAATGTCGGTGCGGAATCCACGAGCACACGTAAACATGGGTGCATAAACATGTTAACATGGAATTAATGCTTCGTGTGACATTGGCAACGTACCTTCGTGATGTTCATCGTCATCGTCGCCGGTTTTCTCACATCAAAACAATACGCGTACTTAAGTGACGCCATCGTAATCTTTTTATCCGGCCTCTGGCAACCAGCCTCTCCATTGCGTTCTCCACGGAAGAGAGCAGTGACAATTAAATTACCACGTCAGACACGATCTTCAATGTTGAGGCATTCTGTTTGGACATTCAGGTCAGGAACAAGTTAACCATAATAGTGCACACCCTGTGTTTTTAAAGGAGCAGTGGCTTCTTAGAACATACGCTGGAACTGATTCGTAGGAAAATAGCGTAGTATATAACTTTGCAGGTTTCAGCCCACAGTGTATGTGGGTTTCACAGTGTTTGCAGGTTTCAGCCCACAGTGTACAGAGCGGGAACCTCAATAATGAGCGGCCGTAGGTTCAGTTCTACACCCGACCAGTGTTGAGGAATTTTCTCCGCTGTGTTTCGCTTGTTTGACCACTCTCGGCGGACTGTTGACAAGTGAATGGCCGTCCTTTGGATGGACTGTTAGGCACGAATGAGATGGGTGCGATTTCAACACTCTAATACGACATAATACGAGACATGCCGGGATTTGCGAGAACCGAAGGACAACTTTGTGTGGTCTAAGATAGACTCGATGCGGTCTGTTAGCATTTTTGTGATTGAGATGTATCTGTAAAATTCATTCTGCCTCTATGCCCTTTAGGAACCTTTTCAACGAATTAACAAATGGAGCCACCCTAATGGAACTACAGGCGGCTCAGGATGAGGCCGAACGCAATTCGCGAAAACAGAAACCGACTAAACACGTGTAATCAGTGAAGTCTGCAAAATTATTACATTTCTCTCGCGCCCAAATTAGCCGGTTTCCCACTGTGCAGGACATAAAGCCGTCGGACAGCGTATTCAACCTATAAACATGTACGTGTACGATTTATGTTTTAGAGAACGGCGGCAATAATCGGGAAATTTTACAGCCATCGTATTGCAGGACATCAAAAGCTAGAATCGAAGTGCAAGCGAACTTTATACTTTGTCAATGAAGCACACTTTATTCTCTTAGGGTGACGGAGGAAGGCTAAGAAACTGAGTATTTTTTTCGTAATAATTACCTCTTCAGGGGATAAATTTAGTGCGAAAACAAAGCAGTACCGAGATGTTAACTGAAGCAATACCTCTAACCAGACGAGCGAAATGGTATCCAAATGCGAAGATATACGCTTGCGAGATAGCCGCCACAAAGAGCAAATAAGTGCACCAGATTGATTTTGATTACATTGCAAATGTACGCAGGCAAATGTACACCGTAACTGAGCTCTGGAACAGAAAGTCTACTATAATTTAAATTACTTCTCAAACACTGAGCCTAGCCACGCTTCCACCTCTGCACCGTTCTCACTCGCGATATTTCAAGCTCGAATAATCTTACTATTTTGAATTCGATGTACCTGGGGCAATGACCTCTGCTGGAATGCTTAAATGGGAGAGGGGGAAGGCACAATACGTGTGCACCCTCATTAGTTCCATATCCCATGAGCGCCGTCAATGCATTTTGTTGAACGGGGCATTGCAGTGTCTACCAGCTACGCTTTGATCATTCAGCCATGGTCAAAGGAATGTACAGCTTTGGCTTTAAATAGGTGAACACAGGACGGGTAAGCTCTAGAACCTTTACAATTAATATTTATACATTTTTTTCTCTCTTTCATTTAGCACCCGGAGTTGCGAACCTCCACTGCCTTAAAAAGCACAATATAATATTTTTTGTGGAGGTTGCTTTCCATATTCAGAAATATGTAACTTTTTATGAGGCTTAGTGCTAACGAGACTTCTGAAAGTAAACCCACTCATTTATGACCGCGCGGTAATCAACACTTCGCGGATTTTATTGCGCGAGGAGAGAAAGCCTTTAGTATCGTTTCTTCGTCCCAGTTTGTTTTATTCGTATAGTGGCCGATGAATGTTTGCGGGTCAATTAAATTAAGCTGCGCACAAAAAGACAGACTGCACGAAAGTCGAACGCATAGACATGTAGAAGTGTGATAAGCGACCACTGAATAAAAAAGTTCGGCAGGTGTTGCACTCTTGGAACGCAAGAAGGCCAAAGCCTGCTGCACGTTTGGTAACACATGAAGTTAAACAATCTGGGTTGGACTTTTCTGTAAGACATATAGGTAATGCATTAAGTTATACAATGGGGCTAAACTTCTTGCATTACATAACAAACCGCAATGGGAAGTACACGTGTGGCATTAAGGCGACCTCCTGAACGCCACATATGAACATTTAACGTGGTACCTAATGTGCAGCATGCTAGTGCATGCACTAGGCCTCACCTTTAGTCGGCGAGATGGCTGCGACGTTACGTGTCCAATCACGCGCGCACTAGGCACACCTTTAGTAAGCCGGAATCGTGGAGCAGCCGTGGCTTGAGGAGCCACGGCTGCTCCACGATTCCGGCATACTAAAAGCTGATGTACATGCCAGAGTTTTGATTGCTTCTCTCCTCAGCCCTTGCTGGGCTGATATGATTATACAATGTATTTGTGTGAGAATTGCATAAAAGCAATAAAGAAAGAAAAAATGCAGCCGTGGCTTCAGGGAAGCGTGATATTATCTCGCCCCCCGGAGTACAGGGTTCGATTCCCACCAAGACCGAAACGTACCAAATTTTCGTTTCAAAGCCACTAATTTACTTTGGTTAGAGGAACCTCCCTGAGAAATGTGAGGTCAATGTGAGCAATTTTTGCAGCCTCGGCCAGTTTTTGTCATGGCGCGGATTCGCCAAGGGCACGCCAAGGGCACCGCCAACACAGACACCCTTAGGCTTTCGCCTTAATAATAACCTCTTCAGTGACGAATTACGGCTGCCGATACGGGTGTGAAATATACATAATTTTATGCCAGGGTGCTTGAGGCTCCACTGAAAGTACGCCAAGGTGGTAGATTGACTCTTTGTGCATTTTATGATGTTGGAGTCATCATAATTACAGAGTACCTAAATATTAGGATATTGTAATTTCAGTCATGCTATGTGTCTTTGTAAAAAGAATTGAATCACCCGCTCGAATTACATGCACAAATTATTTATTGACGGTAAGCATTTCAAGAAAGAAAAAAATATTTTGAGGTTGCTACCAACATGCGCCACGTCAAACATCACGTAAAACACATTAGTGCCTTCACCAAAGTGGTAGTCTGTATCGATACGTATCACTTGGAAGTAAAATGTAAGCAATTTAGGTGAGCAGAATGTTCAATTTACCCTAAGTTTGTGCTATATTCCTTGCTACCACTGCACAGAAACGCAAAAATAGGTGGCCTCCACAAATGTGGACGCCGTGATTGAAGGCGATAAATATCACATTCTATGGGGGCCACTTCCATCCGGCGCATGCGCTGAAAAGTTCATGAAATAAAGTTTTTTTTCATTCATTCATTCGTTTATCGTTGAATGTCCGCCAAATTCCCCTAGGTGAATAGCACGCCAAAAGGGGAGTTGATGAGAGGAAGAAAGGGGGGGGGGGGGGGGGTATGATCGAGGGGCAATCCATTGGAATGCCGACATTATTACGAGCCGCATCCCTGTAGTCAAAATGACAATGGCGCCTCGTATTGCCACGTGTGCGGGTGTACCATTGTACTAAATGACACTGACTATGTCAATATACCGTTGAAAATATCTTCTGTCAACTTGGTTTTCCTTCATTCTAGTCGTTATTTAAGCCATACGAGCCCACTCCCCCGATATTTTTCTTAACGTTCACGAATTTGGGCCAGCGCTGCGATTTCACGAATATTACTGCATGTCTTAGGAAAAAGAAATTCAATTCGTGAAAAAAAAAACGTTTTGAAGGTGTTGAAAGATGGGTCGGTGCGAGATTGCAAAAAAAAAAAAAAGGCATGCAATAAACTGTGATGACACTTGCTGCGCCTTCTTGTGGAAGCCCAAGACGCCATTTACTAGAAAGGCACTTAGTTAGTTCGAGAAAGTTTATTCAGACACGTTTCTGAAGCAGGCGAAATGGTTGTCAGCAAAGTCGCTGCAAATGTGACTGACATATAAAAACAATACGTTGCTTGTCTGTCGCTGCTGTGCCAACTTTGCTGCGGTGCGTATGCAGTAACGTGCGTATGTATGCCACAGAAAGTGTGTTCTCGGGGCAATTTCTTTCATGCACTTTATGCCCCCCCCCCCTCCCCCCCCCCCTCTCGTCTCCCGTCCCTGGTCTGCGGCATTTACGAGTTTTTAAGTTCAGAGGTCGTCACGTATGTGTAAGCACACAGTCGTTCATCGTAATGTCTAGATAGAACACTTTCGAGATATACAAAGCCCGAAATTTTATTGCGATAGCAATTATATGGACACAATTCCACCGGATTTCTGCCGTCGGCGTCGCCGTCGCCGTGAGGTTCCGTATAGATAAAATCTTCACCGCGCGCCGTATGCCCGAGCGGAAGCATGCGGGGACGCACGCTGTCACGGAGAGCAAACGCACTCAATCTTCCACGCGCAAGCAAGGAAGCGAGAAGCGAGCGCCGGAGGGAGCGTAGGGGTGGGGGGGGGGGGGGGGCGCATTTTTACTCGGCCAACAACCGCGCTCGTCGCTCGCTCGCACCGTCTCTTATCTCCACACGGCTCTGACCTTTACATTCGCCGCTCAGTTTCCGTTGAAGCGATAGACCGCACGTACCTTCCCCGTTGCGGCGTATATGCGCTTGCTGCCAGCGTTTTGACAGTCGTTGTCTGCAGTCATTCAGTGTGATCTATTCATGTTTGTTTGTGCGTGCTCACACCACAGTTAGTAATAGTCGGGCCACATTTTCCAACGCACGCTACACATGCAATGCTGCCCGGATCGGCAGTGCAGTGCTACAGGTGTGTCCCTTCGCACGCGCGGCCCACGGGCAGCGCTTCTCATCAACACCACCGTTTCACATGCGCCTTCTCGTGGTCATCGAGTCTCTCTTCATGTCGGTCTACTTACGCCGCAGCACACCTGCTTACTTAATCAGCTCATGTTTACTACATTTCATATTGCTACCAAAGCCGCTCACCTTACTTCGTATGACATTGCTGTGTTGCTATCGCATTCATTGCTTCGCCCTTAGGGCGAAACTGTGACATTTTTTGCAGGACAAAAAGCGCTTCATGATTCATCGTTCATTCCCAAGGTTCTCTGAGGTACGACGGTGTGTATATGTGGCGGTAATAATTAATAATATGAGTGATGATTTCTTATTTTCTATTCAGTGACAAAGAAATCGTCGTCCTCGATCTAAGGTTAGAGGTTTTAGTTTGTTCTATGAGTATTTGGTTATTTGAAGTAACTTTGTTTCCTTGACTAGTGTTTCAATTTAAGTGAAATGTTTCACTCTGCGTTAGAAGAACACTTGTGAATATATCTTTTTGCAGGACTTTTGTCAATATTAAGATATCTTCTGCTTAGACTAAGACCGTATCACTGTAACCGACGCTGCCAGGTCTAGTCACACAACCGATTTATAGGCTTCTATAGGCCCTACTGTCATATTTCTTCGTGAGGCAAAAATAAAGATTGTTGTTGTTGCTGCTGTTGTTGTTGCTGATGTTGTTGTTGCTGATGTTGTTGTTGCTGCTGCTGCTGCTGTTGTTGTTGTTGTTGTCGTCGTCGTCGTCGTACGACGCAAGGTGTGAGAAAAAAAAGTCGCAGTTTCGCCAGAAAGGCAAAGCATCGATTGCGATAGCAAATTTTAAGACAGCTATACGAAGTAAGGATAGTAGTTTCATCGGCGGCCTTATAAAGTTGTAAATATTCACCTACTAACTAAATAAACAAGCACGGTGTCACGCGCGCACAAATAAACATAAGCACATCTCGCTCGATGACCGCGAGAACTCGTGAAAACGCTGGAGTGAGAAAGCGCGCCAGCGGCACCGAGCAAATTAAACTTCGCGCTGGCTCTCGCTTCAACGCCAAGTAAAGCACAGCGCATACGAAGTTGCCGGCACTCGGCGCATGCACTTTGTACCCACCGCAGATCGCTTTGAAGATGAGGCCGTCGCGGGCGCACACTTCGGACACATCGCAGATTGCCTTCGAGATAGGCGCCCACGCGGCAGCTGCGTGAACAGCAGCCGACGGAGCAGAAAGTAGCCCCCCCCCCCCCCCCCGTCTCCGTCGCCTCCTCCCCGTGCCTCGCGCGCGAACGAAGACCGCGCGCTTCCGGTCGCCTTGCTTACTCGCGTGCGCGAGATTAGGCTGCAGTGGCCGGCTCACCCTCGCACGCTTTCACTCACACACACAGCGTACGGCACGCGGCGACGGTTTTATCGCCGCTGGACTTTATACGGAACCTCACGGCGACGACGATGGCGACGGCAAAAATGCGCTTGGAGTGTCCATATAATTGCTATCGCAATAAAAAAACCCGCTTTAGGCGCGATCCAAATTCACCAGAACACGGCACATAAAGACGAAAGGCATGCGGAAAGCTTGGCGCAGCAAAACGAAAACTACAAGCGAGTCACCAATGTGAAGTCATACCGGGCCTGTGCAACACATCCGGGCCTGTGCGCGCAACCCGGGACCCGTGTTCTTGTTTTGCTTTCCGCTGATTTCACGCAAACTTTCTCATCTGCACAGGGCTCAATTGAAACGCATAACGTATAGTGCCAGTAGTTTTTCCACTCGAAAAGTTTAACTTCTAAAAAGCTGCCCGAGCGTGGAGATCAAGTTATCTCAGTTATATACAGGGTAAGGCTTTTCCGAGCCGTCAGTTTGTTGAATGCGGAATACAGTTTTGGAAACTCGTAGCATCATCCTGTGCAACTACCTAGAAAGACCTCCACGATCTCCACGCTTAGGTTCCGCAACGCTTGTTGCCTTGCCTTCGAGTAAATCAAATAAAACTTTATTGCTTCCGGATTTCTCGGGAGTGAGCGGGGATGCAAATGCAAGGACAATATTTGTCGGACTCAGTTTGCCGCGCCGCTCTGGAATTCCAGTGACTCCCCGAATCTGGAAATGCTAACGGAGGCTCCTCTTAGCTCTTTTCGATCTTCCCCGAACCCTTTCTTCTCGCTCCCGTAGTAGGCGCGCGCGCGCTTCAAAATTTCGACGGTTCAGTTATCTGCTCCGACGATTGCCGAGTGGTCTACAGTAAACAACTACACTGCTCCAATGTTCTTTATTTGTCGTCGAGCTTTCTTTGTTGACCTTGTTGCATCTTCTACGTGATCTGCGCCATGTTTGCGAGTACATAGGACTACCGCACAGTTTCTCCTTAATATTATCATTATAGTCATTGTCTCATCATTATCGTCAAGTCGTCGACGCTGTTGTAGCAGTTGTTGTTTTACAGCTACAGGCAACACTTTGTATTTCACGGGAAATACAAAGTAGTCAGCCAGCGAGTTCAACGAATCGCGTTTGCCCCCAGCATTCGTAAAACGCAAGTCTCGGAAGGGGTGGGCGGGAGGAGGAGCGAGTTGTAGGGTTGGTGGTTCGAGAGGGGTTGTGAGTAACAGGGCGCACTCAGTTGCAGCGCAAGCGAAGGCCGTCCCGAGAACAATTCTCGACGTTTATTTATTTGCCTGCCCCGAATCCTTTTGTATGCGTATAGGTACTGCGCTTCGTATAGGTATCCGTATCGCATTGAGCTCTCGAAAATCGTTGAACGCTGTCGCGAGAAGACACGGGAACGAAATTGAGACTGGCTGGAGCCCGATTTTCTTTTGTTTCCCGTAATAGTGAGCCCGTCTGGCACGCTGTGATCTAGCCTAGATGCACACGCAACGAAAACAAAACAAACTAACTAAAATAAAAAAGAGGGAAGAAACGTCGCAGAGACGGCGTTTCCTTCCTGCTTACAAACTCAGAAAGGTAGATCGAAGACATAACTGGTGTTGATCCTGAATGAAGGAGACGGGGAGAGGAAAGTGAAGTAGGTCGGAGGTAAACAATAACAAACAAAGCAAGAGCACGAACGCCGGCGGACTTTGCTGGAGTGGCACCGCGCCAGAGAGGACGGACGCGCAATTGATCTCAAAATGCTTCATGGTCTCGGAACGAAAAACGGAAGCCGTGTGTAATCGAGCGAGACCCCATTCTTCCGTTTTGGAAATGGTGCAGTGGAAAGATTTCCATCTATCCCCGGAAGGGCCACCCATGCAGGAGAACACGAAAGAGGAGACAGAAAAAGAGAGAGAGAGAGAGAGAGTTATCGAGAAAGTAAACATGATCGAAGGCCGATTTCGATAAAGCGATACGGGCGCACGCATTTGGGTGATCAGGAATTTTTGTTGTATGTTGGGAGGCCTCCATCAGCCCCTTTTACCGTGTCCGTTTGTTTCGTCTTTTCTGAAGCGCACGATAGAGACGATTTGTTTAGGCAGCTCCCCTCATACTTTTTTCTCTACGTTTGGGGCGGGAGGGGGATGAGGCCATGTTTGTTAGCTCGTTTTCATCTCGGCATGCGCATCTTCGAGGACATGTATCAGATCAAGGCAGGCATCGGCAAACAGTTCGCTTCCTAAAAAAGAAGAGTGGATGAAAATCTAAAATGTCTTGCGCGCGATATTTGAAAATTCTTATTCCCTCGTTTCTAGCAAGTGAGCCAACGCGGAAGTAAACAACACTGCTTTACTTGATTGACCGACCGACCGACCGACCGACCGACCGACCGACCGACCGACCGACCGACCGACCGACCGACCGACCGACCGACCGACCGACTGATTGATTGATTGATTGATTGATTCTATCAAATCTGAGGACGGCTGCCGCAACTTGACCACTTTTTCTCTCACACGCACTAGTAATGTTTTTGGGCTACTGGGAATATACAGGGTGTTCAAAATTAAGCTTTATGGTTTTCTTAAAATTAGGCACTGGGAGGCACGCGAAGACCACCTGTGCAAATAAGTTATGTGGACAGGGGGGCACAAAGTGAGATGATACTTATCGCTGTCAGCAGCCCAATGAACTAAAATTGAATAATTAACTTTTTGTTGACTGCAGCAATTGGGTATGGTTGTGTTGAAAAGTTAGAGGCAGTCGTGTTTCTACACACTATCAGTTGGAAGAATTATTCTAGCGTGTCTGTGCTTCGAGATATCCGACTCCAAATTTTAATTGTCGTTCGCATGACTACGCATGCAAAGAGAGTGAGAATCGGCGCAAAGCTCCTCTCTGATGTGACGCGGCTGTTGCGGGTGGCGTTTAGTCTGACAACGGGGCGGAGGCATAGGCAAAGATGATAGCGGTCCCTCTTCCCCTCTCGGCTGGGCGAAATAAAAAATCGAAGAACCCGGAACCGCAGTCCTAACACGCGACCAGGCAGCCTGTAACGATGGCGGCAGCTGCCATGCCGAGATAATGGCGCGAGTGGAGAAGTCGGAGGGCAGTGCGCGTGCGTAGTGGTGACTAGACGAGTGGGCATGGTACTTGCCTGGGCTACGCAAATAAAGTGACTGCTGATTTCCAAGTATTGCATGTTTTATTGATATCAAGAGCAACAACTGCACCATCAACAGCAGAAACAGGTTTAGCTATGCTAACGAATATTTCAGACTGCCGCTTTATGTTTGGTGTGGTCATGCACAAATCTCATGAAAACAATTCACCCATCAAGATGTCATTGCCCTAAAAAATGTTCAAAATGCCTCCCTTCCACAGCAACGCAAAGCATAAACTGCTCTCGCGTCAACTCCATAGCTCTGCGCAGTACTTCTGGACGGATGCTCGCGCAGGCAGATATTATCATGTGCTTCATATCATTGACATCACTAGGCTCTGTTTCATAAACTCGATCTTTAGTGTAGCACCAAAGAAAAAGGTCGAGCGGAGTAAGGTCAGAGGATCTCGGCGACCAAAACATCGCTCCTGCACGCCCGACCCACTGTCGAAAAACGTGTGTCCAACCAGCTCTTTGCCGTGGTGGAGAAATGTGGTGGTGCTCCGTCGTGCTGGAATCACACTTGGCGCATTTCATTCAGGGAAAGATTGGAGACAAATTCGTCCATGAGAACGCCGAATATTTCTTCCGTGTACATCTTTCCGTTCAAGTTGTCCTCAAAAAATTAAGTTTCAATTATCCTGTCCCCGAGTATGCCACACCCCACATTCACACTCAAGCGAACATGATGCATTTGCAGCCGCAGCCAGTGTGGATTTTTCTTGCGACCAATAATGCGCGATGTGAATATCCACAGTGCCATTGCGGCAAAAACCAAGCTTCAGTTGTCCAAATTATTCTCTGTAAGAAGTCCTTTTCTTCATCAATTTTGTTCAGGCCCCAATTGCAGAAGTCAATCCGCCTTTCAAAGTCCGCCTCACTTAGGTCTTGGGGAAAGTAAACATGATAGGGATGGAACTTATGCTTTCTTATTAGAGCACTGCACGGGCCCGGGCCGGGCCGGGCCGTCCGAAGCGTTTGTCGGCGGGCTCGGGCCGGGCCCGGGCTTAAAGCCGCGGGCCCGGGCCGGGCTCGGGCTTGAGGCCGCAGGCCCGGACCGGACTGGCGCTTGAAGCCACGGGCCCGAGCTAGACTCGGGCCCGCTCATTGAAGGGCCTAAGTAGGCCTTCGAGCACACGCGACCGTTATGCATTGTATGGTTCAGTGCATTCTGTGCCAAGCTGAAGTGACACGTGCAAGATGACTGTCATCATCATCATCAGCCTATATTTATGTCCACTGCAAGATGAAGGCCTCTCCCTGCGATCTCCAATTAACCCTGTCTTACGCTAGCTGATTCCAACTTGCACCTGTAAACTTCCGAACTTCATCACCCCACCTAGTTTTCTGCCGTCCTCGACTGCGCTTCCCTTCTCTTGGTATCCATTCTGTAACCCTAATGGTCCATCGGTTATCCATCCTACGCATTACATGGCCGGCCCAGCTCCATTTTTCCCGCTTAATGTCAACTAGAATATCGGTTATTCCCGTTTGTTCTCAGATCCACACCGCTCTCCTGACTGTATATCTTATCACATGACTATATCTTGTCAAAGATAATAGTAAAACAGATGAAGTTCTCATTTTTAACAGCGGAACTGTTTCAGTCGGGCCTAATGTGTCCGCTGAATCCAAAAATGTGGGCCGATTCTGGCAGCAGTGCAGAAAGAGTCCAAGCGCAATGGCACATACACCTGTGAACTAGCGAAGCTGAGCCTGGATAAGTATAGCTAAGAATGGTGGGGACTAATTGTCTATCGGTAGGAAAATGATAGCCAATCAATAGCTAGTCGATAATCGATCAATATTCAATAAATTCCCGAAAATGCTGGGGATTACTTTGTAGTGCTTAGCCTAGCCCAAATACGTAGCCAATACCTTACGATAGCCAATCGACAGCCAATCAATAGCTAATCGATAATGAATGAATAATCAATAAATTCGGATAACTTGGTAGTGCTTAGCCTATCCCAAATACGTGGCCAATATCTTGCAATAGAAATCGATAGCCAATCAATAGCTAATCGATAATCAATCAATAATAAATAAATTCCGGGAAATTCTGGGGATGACTTTGTAGTGCTTCATCATCATCATCATCATCATCAGCCTATATTTATGTCCACTGCAGGACGAAGGCCTCTCCTTGCGATCTCCAATTACTCCTGTCTTGCGCTAGCGTATTCGAACTTGCGCCTGCGAATTTCCTAACTTCATCATCCCGCCTGGTTTTCTGCCGTCCTCGACTGCGCTTCCCTTCTCTTGGTATCCATTCTGTAACCCTAATGGTCCACCGGTTATCCATCCTACGCATTACATGGCCTGCCGAGCTTCACTTTTTCCGCCTAATGTCAACTAGAATATCGGCTATCCCTGTTTGTTCTCTGATCCACACCGCTCTCTTCCTGTCTCTTAACCTTACTCCTAAGATTTTTCGTTCCATCGCTCTTTGTGCGCTCCTTAACTTGTTCTCCATCTTCTTTGTTAACCTTCAAGTTTCTGCCCCATATGGTAGTGCTTAGCCTAGCCCAAAAGCCAGGACTAGCTAGGTGCCCATCATCTCCGCTGTCTCTTTAGCATTGCGCCGCCAGTGCAAGGTACGCTAATTTTTTTTTCCTTCGCAAAAACGAACATTATTTCCGCGCAAGGAAAAATAAATTATACAAAGAACCATTCCTCAAACCATTTCCATGTTACCGCTTTTGCGATCGCACTATTACCAGTGTCGATATATGGCATTATTTTAGCGCTAAGGCCAGTTACTTTTGTGCTTCAATGCGTAAAACAGCGTTTTCCTCAAAAAGTTAACTGGAACGCCCATGCATTTCATCGGACACTTTACAAATTAATATCTCGAGACTGGTTCAGTCCTGAGAATTTGTTCCAAGTGGATACGCCTTACGAACTCGGCGGCTAGAATTCGTAGGTTGAGAGATGTGCCATAAAATAAATAATTAAAAAGTTAATTTGCGTAATTATGTTAAGTATTCAATTAGGCGTTTTGACCATTCATTAGGCCATCCATGTAAGAATTAGCTTGGAACTACATAAAACAATTAGCCTCTTTAAAGCGTCGTCGCATTAATGCCAACACAAGAAATCCTGAGATATGGTCAATTCCATACTTCAGAACACTCTATAAGCATCAGTCGTTAATACATTACCTACCATTCACTTTGTACAGATACAAAAATGGCGGTAATTTCAGTAAGAAAGAACTCAGCTGACACTTTGGTCACTTGTAATGTATCTGATGCGATTATTATTCTGCCTTTGTGTATCGTTCTGAGTATATAATGTAAATCCTGTTTCGTTTTCTTAGCAAATGTTGATCTTGTAAAATTCAGTCTCATGCTATGTTGTATAGCTGGTGTTGCGTTGTTTTGTATAGCTAGTATTGTTATTGTAGTGTTGTTTAAAATGCATTCTGTTAAAACTTTTTCCAATTCTGTTAACTCGCCGTGACGCAAATATTCTTTGTCTTTCCGTTCATAGCTATTTCGTCTATGAGGAATTCCAGCGATAGCTCGAAATATTTTGTGAATTATTGTGCATGTGTGCACACTGTTTGCTGTACTATTGCCTTGCCTGGTCTTATGGGTCACGTCGAGCTACATATATAGCTTTTAGTGCAAAATGACCGTCCAGCATGTAAACTGGACAATAAATTGATTTGGTTTGATTGATTTCGTCGGACACTTTGAAAATTATTATCTCGAAACTGGTTTAGTCCTGAGAATTCGCTCCAAGTGGATACGCCTTGCGAACTCGGCGGCTATAATTCGTATATTGAAAGATATTTGCCATAAAATAATTAATTAAAACGTTAATTAGCGTAATTATGGTAATTCTTCAATTAGGCGTTTTGATTTCTCGTGGAAGTTGTGGCCACCTCAATGAGTAGTTTAGATCAAGGATTATAACTGTGCTATCTGCCACAGGCAATCTTTAAAAATTTGGTTCAACTAAAATTAAACACCCTGTATGCTAAATGCTAAATGACATCATAGAAGATATCGTACAAATCAAGGTAAGTGCATGCGCACCACCAGAAAAATAGTAGCACAGGCAATGGGCCGGATTACTGATGTTCCCGTGGGAGAAACAAAGATTTCGGCCTTTTATTGCGTATATACTGCAGCTGATTAAACCTCGAGAAGGTGAGGCTGACAGTAACGGTACAATCTGTAAGTAAAAAAAAGAATTTTTTTCTTACAGGCCGGGCCTGGTCATGCACATGCACGCGGGCCCTGGCTAAGCTTAGTAATGAATGCCTGGGCCCGGGCCGGGCCCGGGCTCAGTAACACGGGCCCGGGTCGGGCCCGGGCTGGTCTCGGTCATGTACGCCCGGGCCCGGGCCGGGCTCGGGCTTTGTATTATGGGCCCGGGCTGGGCTCAGGCCTCGTAAAGCAGGCCCGTGCAGTGCTCTATTTCTTATCACATTTGCGACTGTTACAACGCTGCGACCGTACTGATCGGCAATCTGTCGGATGCTGAGTTCTGGCATCGACGTTACGCACGCGACAACGTCGATTTCAAAGTCTTCATCGACTGTCTCGGACGATGGATTGACCCTGCTGTGCGAAAGCAACGAAACACGTTTATGAACGTAGGCCTAGTTCAAAGGGGACGGTGTGGATGGTGAGCCGCGTACAGCCGCATTGCCAATGAAGCGTTGCCATTCATCTCAGCCACTGCAAGTACCACGTCTATTTTTTCTTCCGTAGAATACCTCGTCCCGCCAGAAGCAGCCATATTAGTACGAAGGGACTCCGCGTGGATATTCTTGGTTACCCTTCCGTACAGAGGCGCCGCTATTCTAGAAGCACTCTAGTAGATGACAATGAAGCTAACGTGTTAACCAGGTGATGTCTCGGTGCGATCTCAAGTAATACAAAAATGTGCCCAAAATTATCTCCTGTTGCCGCGTTTAACAGGACCATGCGTACTGCGTACGGCACATCGCGCTGTCATATCTTGATTTAGCCAGCCGAGAGGGGAAAGGTAACAGTTATCATCTTTACCTATGCCTCCGCCCTGTTGTCAGACTTAACGCCGCACACAACAGCCGCGTCACGTTAGGGAGGAGCTTTTCGCCGATCCTTACTCTCTTGCATGCGTAATCATGCGAATGACAGTTAAAATTTGGAGTCGGATATCTCGAAGCACAGGCATGCTAGAAGAATTCTTCCAAGTGAAACTGTGTAGAAGCACGACTGTCTCTGACTTTTGAATACAAACATACACTCACTGCAGTCAATAAAAAGGTAATTATTCAAATTTAGTTAATTCGGCTGCTGACAGCGCTAATTATCATCACACTTTGTGTCCCCCTGGCCAGCCACATAACTTATTTGCACGGGTGGTCTTCGCGCACCTCCCAGTTCCTAATTTTAAGAAAACCATAAAGCCTAATTTGAACACCCGGTATACGAAATTACGCATAAACAACAAAATGAACTTATACCACAATAAGCGTATATTCTCCCGTTTTTTTTAACGTTCTAATGTATCCTCATTTGGTTTTTCAACATACAAGTGTATACATTAGGAAATAATCAGAGCGAATGTTTAGTTCAATGTAGCGCTGGTTTTTATCTCCTTTTGCCTATCCTTGTTCTTGCTCCCTCCGAAAAAGCTACATCAATCACCAACTAGCCCTGATCCATAGTTATGTTGTATTCTGTTGACTAGAGATTAAATCACCGAGATGCGGGCGGCTAAGAGCGAGCACTTGACCATCGGTTACGGTGAGGGGCACAGTAGCCAGCCAATGGCGTACTACCTCCCTTATACGCGCCAAGGGAGGTCGATCACTCGAGCTCGTATCAGTCAACGGCTTCATTTCCAGCTCCAGCTACGTTGCACGCATTTCCGGGATACTGACTATACGACGCAGATGCGCCGTCGACCGTGTCCCCATCCGGTCAGGCAACGGGCGCGGCAGATGGCGAGGTCACGCGGTCTCTGTTGCCTTGCCTTCGCGATGTCATCGAGCTGAAGATGGAAGGAGGTCGTCCCGACGGCTTGAGCTGCGGTGGCACTGAGGGAGAATCGAGCGCAGGGCACAGTACACACCGGAAGACTCTCCGGGGAAAACCGCAATGTGGGGGAGGAGGCGGAGAAGAATGCCAGCTGGGCAGAAGAAGGCTCGCCGATAATACAAAGTCGATATCCGCCCGTGCTCCTCTTCTGGCATCCATCAAGGGGGCCTGCGCAAGACGATGTACAGAGCACGTCGCGGCGTCTGCTCCTCCTCCTTCGGATTTCCTCGCCGTACCATCTCCCTCTTTGTTTCCTTTTGTTTTCTTCTTCCTCTCTGTCATTTTTTTTTTAGCGTAAGTGTTTCTGATCTGTCGATCCTTTGGTTTCGTCACCAGATTCCAATTCTTTCTTCGCGCGATTTGGAAAGAAGACAGTCGAAAGTGTGCCGATTGTGCAGATGGAATTGCATTCGCCCGTTCGGCAAAGCAACCAAGCAGGCTACCCTGCTTGGTTGCTATACTTATAGGTGCAGTACTTCTACGTACCAAGTACACTTTGTGTTACGTTGTGAAATTTAAAGCTTTTAACTTTTTTTTGCGTCTGCGCACGCCATCGCTGGTTTCTTTAATGACGTGGGAATTTACACTAACAGGTATTCATTACTAAAGATGAGCAACACACTGATAACATTTGACACCACCAGTAACGCACACTCCCTAAAGCAAAATTAAATCCTGTGGTTTCACGTGCCATAACCAAGCATCCAATTATGAGGCACGCTATATTGGGGAACTCCAGAATGAATTTAATTACCTGAGGTTCCTTAACGTACACCGCACCAGCGTTTCTTTTTTTTTTTTCGCGTTTCAACCCAATCGTAATGCGAAAAACGCGGCCGTCACGGCAGGGATCGAGCGCGAGACCTCGTGCTCAGCAGCGCAACGCCAACTCAGTGACGCAATTGATCAGAATGGTTGTTGGTTGTACCGTATAGACTCATGTAAGGGCCAGGCTTTTTTGTTTCACAATTTTGACAAGGTGCGGCTCTCACAGTGGACCGAACCAAAAGGTTCAGACCCGTGTAAGGGCTGCTATGAGATGGCTCTAGACACTAGATGCCGCTACTAGATGGCGAGAGCCATCTAGTAGCGGCACGCGGAAGCACGCGGCGTGCGAAAATTCGCCGATGCACGTGCGTGGCATCAGGGCACCGAACATGATTGCTTCCCCGTTGGAAATTTTTTTTCTCCAACTTTTGGGCTGCCAAGTTGGGGGTGCGGCCTTTACACGAGTCCATACGGTAGTTTCCCGAGAGTTGTCCTGCGCTGGCGGAGACGAACAGTTCCCCGTTCTTAGACATAAAATGATGAGGGGAAGCCTCACTATACTCGTATAACGCCTGGGCAAACTGATTTACGGCGACGTATAGACGGTTTCATGCTCGTGATAACAGCAGCGAGCGTGCCGCCCCCAAGAAACTTCCGGTCACGTGCCTTATCAGTCTGCTATGTTTTAACGCATGGCTGCTTCTTTCCCAGTTACATTTAGCAGCTACGTCAGTGGGCAAAACCGGAAGCCGTGCAGGGCCTATGTTTGTAATCAGTGAAAAGATCTATATAAAAAGGCTTCAAGCAAATATAAAAAGGTATTCATCTAATAATTCTCAAGTGGTCACATTTCATTCTTCGCACGCTTTACGCTTTCTTGGGAAACGATTCTTTATGATTTCCTGGCAAAGTGGTGGTATGTGTTTTTTTTTTTCTTTCTGGAAATATGTATACTGTTATATCGCAATTTCAGCTTCATTAGCATTAGACGCTGCATATACTTGTTCCTTGTTGAGAAGTGCAACGCATATATCTTAAGTGGTTACTTATGATTGACATAACATTGTCAGGCGCCTGTTCCAATCTCTGTTTTTAGCATATGTTATCGCTCAGTTCGTAACCGAACAACATGCCGCCATTTTAGGTAGCAGCTACACGACTGCCTAACATTGGAGGCAGATGTAACATCTTAGTGTACCTGCCCAATTCAAGTCAAGCCACAGATTAGCGACAAAGGTGACCACATGGTTCGAAGGCGCAGTGACAAGATCCATTTTGTGTGCAGGGAACACTGAATTGAATTCAGACTTCCTGTGAACTTATCTAGAGACCTGGAAACTGTTTCATCGACTTATAATAGGCACTGCCTTCACCAAATGATTTCAGCATAATATTATGCATCGTAGGCGGACGCGCTGAATCATCACCGTGTGCTTATGGTGTACTAGATGAGGACATTGCACATGTGCACCAATTCTTTTTATCGTAATTTAATTATTTAGATGTCGACGCATGGAATGTAGGCAACGCCAGAGCCAGCTATCCTAAATTCCCAAATACGTTATTCAAGCAACAATAAAAGAGGAAAAGAAAGAAGGAAATATAAAAATGCGTGATACACACACCATCTCAAGCGCGCAAAGATTGTCTCATCTATGGGGATCTAAGATGAGACAGTTCAGAACAGTTCAGCACAATTAGGAGCGTTGAGTTCTCTTCAGAGTAGGGAATATACCTGGACCGTCGCCATCTCCAGACATTGAAAGGAGGGCAACCTGTACTGTGGCGATTTTTTTTTTTGTCGTGCCATCTAGCCTCCATGCATTTGCAATATACATCAGTTTGAATCGTTATTTTTTATTATTATTACTTTTTCAACCTCGCTCTTAAGTGTGGCATTGCGTCATTCACCATGTTTATTTCTTATGCTAATTGGCATTTCTATTCTCGAGTAATTCCCTATACAGTTGTAGCACTTTCGGCAATATAACAGTGAAATGGAGAAGCCCAAAGCGCATGGTTCGAACCATTCCCCCCTGATCCCGTAGCTAAACGTATCGATACAAAGTGAAGAAATTGGTCTGCTTGTACTTCTGTATCAGTATTGCATGCTTAGAACTGTAAGCATATCGCCTTCACCCGACAAGGACGTGTCCCAGTCCCTTCGTACCTGGCTTGCGTACACTTCAGCGGAAACGCTTTGAGCAGTTACAGTTGGAATGCCCAACCTTCCGCAGTTTCCGCTTGGGTGCTGCTGAGAAAGTTGCGACGTCATAATCTGGCTCGAACTGCGCTTAATGATATCTTGTTTCCGAAGGGTCGCGCTTCAACTCGATATAAGGCTCACAAAACTGTGCTGGAATTCTAGACAACAACGGAAATAGACTCCGGTCTGTATATAATGCTCGTACACTGCGTGTGAAGTGACGCATTGTTGTGTGCCTTCTTCTACCTCCTCCCCCAACTCCTTTTTTTTTCTTTTAACTCCTTCCTCTTCTCATTTATCTTTGTGCTGTTTGTATACGTTTACAGGAGTACTAATTTGTTTTGAAGTTAGCAGGAAGCAGCACGTATTCACAGGCGATTCAGCGATAAGCAGCGTTAGAGCCAAATAAACGCGGCCAATTCAAATGGGAAAGAACTGAGCGGCGGGACTTCTTTTGGGAGACGCTGCCAGGCAGAATACGAAGAAGGCAGCGGCATTGTCCCCATCATGCAGGCGCACACGCATAGCATTTTGTTCTCTCCTCTTTGCTTAGGCCATTCACATGAATGGCACTGAAGAAAGGACAAAACAAGACGCTCGAGGAAAAAAAGTATAGGCACGGCAAAGGGACGGGGGGCTGTAGAAAAAAGGATAACCGGAAACGACCGGATACGGGAAGTGCTCTTTCCGGAAACAGCGGGAGGACCAAGAAACGCAAACCGGTGCTCGACTCCAAAGCCACCTTCGCAGAACCGTTGTCAAACTGTCTCCGAAAGCTATTCTTCGTCCTTCTTGGGTGCCGCTGTATTCCTCTCACTGAACAAAAAAGAAAACAAACATTGAACATAGGAGCAACAACATGAACAATCGGATATACATATAGACAGACATGGGCAGCCAGAAGCAACGGAAAAGTGCCGACCGGGCAAAGGGGCAGTGGTACTGACACTAAGAACCTCAGAAAAGGCGCGTACGAAAATATTCGTGGCAAAAAATATATATATATATATAGTAGTACGTCGCACCCCGACGCCCCCGTTCAAGACTGCGCGTTTTCTTTTAGAGGACGAGAGCCGAAATTCGGCTGGTAACACGGCATTTATCTGGCATCATTAATGGGGGAAATTCTGCGAAATGCCTTTTTTTTTTTGCATTTTCTGAATTACCCTTTCTCATTTTTTTTTCTTTACCTGCACTAGCCCTCACTATCTGGGTGCGGCCGCGTGGGCCTTATCTTGAAAGCGATGTGCGACGAGTACAGAGTCTAAGTGCGCAGAGGGCTTATAGTTTCGTGTTCGCTGTGTTATCGCTGATTAGTTCGCGTTGAAGCGAGAGGCAGCACGAAGGTCAATTCGCTCGCTGCTGCAGCCACTCTTCTCCACGCCAGCGTTTTGACAGCGAATGTCTGCGCTTATCAAGTGAGATGTGTTTATGTTTGCCTGTGCGTGCGTGACACCATGCTTGTTAATTTAGTTACTAAGCGAATGTTTACGAGTTAACACGGCCGATAAAGCTACTATGCTTACTTCGTATAGCTGTCTATTAATTTGCTATAGCAATCGATGCTTCGCCTTTCGGGCAAAACTGCGACTTTTTGTCATAATGCTTTCAATTGAAGTTATCATCTTTCAATCGGTGAAAACAATTGATAGTTTGTAAATAAGCTGGCAACATAATCCTTGCCAGCATTTCCATGAACATCTAAATAAGTCCCTGAACCGTGATTAACATCGTATGAGAGACGCCCTGATAATGCATTCCTCCAACTTGTTCGGTGATGTCGATTGGTATTTCCGTTTCATCGTTCCTCGCCACCTCTAATATAGAAACTTTAAGCGTAAAATCTACGGTGGCCATATGGGTAGGTGTGCCGACCAGCGTAGTTCACTACTTCTGCTTGTCGTGGCAGCAGAAGTGGCGCTGCGGCCAGAGACCTGTCGCGAAGCGCGTTTTGTCTGCTACTCAGTCTGTTGTTATTGCGTGTCTGTACTATTTGTTATAATTTTATTTTCACGCTAAAGCTTGAAAGAAAGTGGTATGGTGATAGAGTGTATACAAGTATGATGTTTCTTGCTACAATTAGTTGTATATTAAAGCGGTCATTTATATCGAATGTTAACACGCAGACGTTACGGTGCACTGAGCTCGCAGTCACGATAGTTATCCGACTTCCCGTAATTTACTCAGGCGATTAAGGAGCGAAGTGAGCGCTGCGAGTGAGGTTCGTCAATATTAAGCTCGTGAGATTCCGGGACAGAGGGAAAGTGTTCTTGTACAAAAAAAATGTAGCCGGAGGGACATCACTTAATTGCTTTTCGCCGAATTGTAAGTTCGGCTACAAACATGCGAGCCGGTGAAAATATCACTGTTTTCAATGTCATGACACCCAGAACTTTACGAGAAACGTGAACGTATACTACGCCGAGCTGACAAAATTTTTCAACCGCATTAATCATGTACCTGCGCCACTTCAAGGACAATTTCATGGAGCGCATGATCGGCAACAAGATTGTGCAGATTCCGATGGCGTATGTGCGGCTAATGAGTGACACTGTTCCTTCGGTGCTACCTGATGCTACGGCCTACATATCGGAGAAAATTCCCGCAAAACGAACTAGCAAGACTCCGACGGGATGTCGGCCGCTAAAGTAATCCCGAAGAGCAGCAGCGAGCCAAACTTACACTCACTTGTTGAAGTGAAGCGGCCGCGGTTCGCAAGAAATTGACTGCCACGTGCCCTACCAATGGAAGATGCTTCTTCCTTTCGCCAGCTCAAGCCTTCAGTCGTGAGCAGCACAAAATACAAGTTACGAACAGCATCATCAAGCTAATATCTTACTCGCCTGCACTGCCTTGTGAACAGCAAGAACTTGGCTCCTGAGCGTACTCCAGAAAAGAAAAAAGGAGCCTACGCTACGCTATACTGACATGCTTTGTGAGCGCCGCGGTGCAGTGCCCTGTTTTGCACTTAAAGCTCTAGTCGGTGTAAAAGCTTGGTGCTGCTGGTTCGCGTGCGCGACCGAAGAATTACCCTATTGCATGCAAATATACGTATATACGATCATCGAGAGTACAAACTATTATTTAGCACGCTACAAGCTACTCCTCTCACAGAGTTAATCATATATAATCGAACAAGGTAGGAATTTGTTGTTGGTCTTTTCTTCACGAGAAACAAGTTTATTTGCGTCAAAAGACATTGTTAATTTATACTTGTCTCGTTTGTAATAGCACCCATACGGGCAAATAAATTAAACCAGGGGCTTTCGTTGTGCAGGTATCAATGTTTATTACATTGTATTTTACATCCCATCAAGCCAAATCATTTCTCATGTGCATTCGCGAATTACGTCCGCATACAGCCACTACGTACTAGCGGTTCCGTAAAGCTTACCTTCGCCTCTCTCGCATTAGAAGAACTGATGAAGGTATACTTCTTCCATGCAGAAATGGTGCTGGTCTTCGTAGACCTAATTTTATCTTGCTTACCGAACAAAACAGCGGTAAGAGCTGTACATCTTGCATCTCAAACCGGGAAACCAACCGCTGACGGAAACGACAAGTACGCTACCTTCGCAAGTGGCAAAGCTCCGCTGAATTCAGCAATTTGTAGCTGTATGTGATACCACTGTGAATACGGGTTCCAGCTTAAATACAATGAAATATGCGCTGCAGTTATGCTGTAATATGGCCGCAGCAGCACACGACGCGGGCCGCTTGCGACAGGCCTCTGACCGCAGCGCCACGTTTGTCCTCCTGAAGCGGAGAAGCACTGAACTACGCTTCACGCCCGGGGGATGCACGCCCACCCATCTATAGCCACCCTAGCCATGCTACTTCAAAGGTTGTTTGATGCGATCAGCATTCTTACGATGTTTCCCGCACTTCCCGGTGTCTGTCATTTATCTATTTGTCTATGTCTCTAACCGGTTGTTTTCCCGACAACTTGGGCCACTTGGTATCCATAGTCTCGTGAGTAAAGCATTTCTTTCTTTATATTAATTCTGTCGTGCCTTTTTTGTATTCTTTCTGTCTTTTATTTCCCCTTAACCTTCCCCCTGTTCAAGGTATCAAACCAGAATCTCTTCCGGTTAACCTCCCTGCCTTTCCCACACCGTTTATCTCTCCATCATCGGGAACAGAATTTGAAACCAGCCGTCGGACCAACTTGGGTCAATGGGATGGTGCGTATAAGCTGTCCTTCAATTCCTTCGCTGGCAATATGTATATATATATATATATATATATATATATATATATATATATATATATATATATATATATATATATATATTTGCCGGTTCTGGGCGGAATCCAGCCCGTATCATACGTGTCAGTATACAGGATGTGCATTTTGCAGCATTACGGATTTTTTAGAAATCGCCTGTGGCAGGTAGCATAATTCTTATCATTGAGCTGGGTTATTCGATGAGGCGGACATTAATAGCACGCGAAATCGATACACATATTCAACTCATTAACAAAATTCACTAATTACCTTATAGTTAATTACTTTACGACACATTGCAATTTACAAATTGTAGCATGTGAGCTTGTCAGGCGTATCCACTTCGAATGAATTTCCAGAATGACACCAGTTTAAAGATATACGCCATCAAACTCGCTGTAAAAATGCACTGTTGTTCCATTTACTTTTTTAACAAAATGCTGGTTTATACATTGGAGCACAAAAGTAACTGTAACGCCCACGTATTTCACCCCACAATTTGGGAAATATCATCTTCAAACTGGTGCCATCCTGGAAATTCATTTCAAGTGGATGCGTCTTGCAAGCTCACCGGCTACAATTCGTGAATTGCAATACGTGTCCTAAAGTAATTAACTAAGAAGTTCATTATTCAATTCTTGGTAATTAGTTGAATATGTGTTTCGATTTCTCATGCTACTAATGTCCGCCTCTTCCAATAACCCAGCTCAACGATAAGAATTATGCTACCTGCCAGAGGCAATTTTTAAAAATTCGGTAAAGCTTAATTTTGAGCACCCGGTAGACTAAGGTCTATTCTGACACGCACCACGCGCAGACTTTGAGACGGCGCTGCTGGATGGCACTGCTTGCTAAAAGCAAAAAAAAAAAAAAAAAGTTTAATTAAATTATGGAGTTTTACGTGCCAAAACCACCATCTGATTATGAGGCATGCCGTATAGTGGGGGACTCCGGAATAATTTGGACCACCTGGGGTGGCCCGGTGGCAGACACGCCTCATGCGCGACACGTTTCGGCGGTGGTAATGCGGTGTGTTGCCGCGCGCGCCCGCCTGGGCCGCTGTATCTTGAAAGCCGTCTGCGGCGAGCACAAGAGTCCGCCGTGCGCTTATTTCTCGTTGAAGCGAGAGGCAACACGAAGGTCAACTGACTCGCTGCTACTACCGCGCTCACTCCCTCCAGCGTTTTAAAGGCAAGTTTCCGCGGTCATCGAGTGAGATGCATTCATGTTTGCTCGTCCGCGCGTGACGCCATGTTTGTTAATTTAGTTAGTATGCGTATGTTTAAAAGTTATACGGCCGATACGGCTGCTGTCCACTAATTTGCTATCGCAATCAATGGTTCGCCTTTCGTGCGAAACTGCGACTTTTTTGAGGAACTTTCACCCAGACCCAGTAGGTATTTGGTCACTCGTCTGCCGATCCTCTGTCGACCTGTCGGTCAGTCGTCTGTCGCCAACGCCCCCAGAATGAATATCCAGGAGGAATATGCACCTTATAGGTACTTATATGTATCTGCGACCCATTGAGTGTATTACATATGGGTAGTTATTCATTTTGCATACACCTATCCACACCATTCTTCCCCCGTCAAAAATCATATGTCGCCGAAACTCACAGTGTGCGTCTGCTTGAACTGGTGGTCACATTTTCGGCGTAGCTTGTGAACAGCGTATACACAAATGTAAACATGGCTTGGCGTTATAGTTGTGACCTGTGCGCTGCATAAGCATTACATGAGACTACACGTTGCATAAAATAAAAATAAAATAAATACACGGTTCGCAGTGAGTTGTATATCGCATTTAATTAACCGCTTAACGATATCTTCGCTTCCCATAGATTCCACCATGCGTGTTGAAGCTGCAATGCTTTTCTTTTTTTTTAATAATGACAAAATACAGTACAAATTTCCGCCACTCCTACCGCGTATTGGTTGGACAATGCTCCTGCTAGATTCAAGACCCTTACGTGGTCACAAATTCAGGAGCTTTAACCTTTCCCGCGATAAAATGACATAAATAGAGCACGCCAACAGTGAACCTTCGATTCCATCGTTCCTCTTCGTTTAAAGACAACGGAACTGCAAGATCGGAAAGCAACCGCCCTGTACGGCTCCTCGAAGCGATGGTTTCGAAGGATTCACAAGATAGCCCAGGGCGTGTCATAGGAGGTCGTACAGCTCCCTAACCCGTATACTAAGCACTACGCAAGGCAAATACAATCATATATTGTTCTCCTTAACATCTTATTTTCTTTATCTGCGTCGCGCGGAGACAGCTAAGACGTGTAAGAGGAAAATTCTAGTTTCATCCTGTCAAGAAGCGCTCGTGGGATAGCGTTAGCCCCTCCGCCTTCACGGGCGTCTCTCTTAAAAACGGCACTGGAGCTGAGTACTCAATCTCAGCCCACCGCACGACAGCCGCGACAGACGCGACAGCGACCTAGCTGTCACTCACGCCGCTTTTGTCGGAGGCTCCACATCGTGTGTATGGTTAGAAACCTGCTCAGACGGGAACAACGCCTGGTATCATAACCCACGCTACAAACTAAACATTAGGAGAAACGAGTACAGAAAGAAGAGTCGCGACACCAAAGAGCGCGTCACTCAAAACTTTCAAGGAGAGAAATTGCCTCGGGGGGGAAAAAAAACTTTCGGCAAGGAAGACTACTAGGGAAAAATAATGGCGGCGACACAAACAATTTTGACGGCCGGTGTGGCAATGAAAGTGCGGTATTCCCTTCCTGATAAGTGACCTGGCAGCGCAGATGCTATATATCACGAGGTTTAAAGTGCACAACTGCAAGACGGGAATGTCGGAAGTGCAGCTCAGCGGTTTCTGCGAAAGTTTACAAACCGCTTCAACGGGAAGAGAGCGCTAAAGGATGGCACATCAGTACAACAGAACGACTCACCACGTAGAACAGACACTATATCGGGTGGATCCGGAGAACCAGAGACAATCAACAAAATGGGAAAGCTGCCGACTATAGAGTGAACATTTTGTGACAACGGAGGACTATAGTAAACAGAGGATTCGAACTTAAAACGAAACGCCAAACAAATAAAATTAGTAGCGCCTGGCATTTGTTATGGGTGAACAGTTTTCAAGTTATTTTTTTAAGCCTCACGAGGTCGTTGGTTTTTTTGTTCTCTCAATGCGTGGCTTACGAAAGTTTCGTTAACACGCGGTTTTCGCTAACACGCTTCGAACAACAGGCCCTACGCAGCATAGAAGGTCACAACGACGAGACGATTCAGCATAGCGCGTTTTTCATTTTTTCTCTGCGATGATTACGTCCAGAAGGCCCAATCGTGTGTTCGCTCTGATTCTGTGAAAAGCAACCTTATCACACATTATAATAAGCTACGCAGTCCTGCGTTTAATCCTGTCTCGCACCATAGTACAGTTGCAAGACAAGCTCATTGAAACTGATGCACAACGGCGTTATGTCCTCCTCCACTAGCTGCTGTCTCAATTATATGGAATAAAAATCCGCGTCATCATTTATTGCTTCTTTTATCGCCTTACCGGATTCTCGCCTTGAATAAATGGGAACTGAGCGTTGTCAGACATTTTGTCACTTGCGCTGTTTTTTTTTCTCCCGTATTTTTATTTCCCGTATTTTTTATTTTATTCCTTTGTTTTGCCTTGTTTAAGTCAGATAAACACATTAATATGCACGGGATGCAGAGCCTCGCGTAAAAAGTCTCGCAAGCTTTCTAAACTTAAGTATAATATAGCACCACAACAGGGATAAAGGAAGCAACCGGAGAGAAATAAAAATGGCATTCAATTGTGCAAGTCAAGCAATTGCGGAGAAGTGAGGTGAATTGCGCATCTCCTCCTGCGAACAACAATGGTTATGGTTGCGTCGCCATGCAATGGCCTTCTTCGTTCTCGTCTGCGCGGTGTCTGAATGCTCGTCCGTTAATTAGGAGCTCTCTGATTAAAGAACAGAAGTCGAGAGGGGCAAGATCCAGCGTCGCCTATGTCGCCTATAGCTTGCAGCGGCCATATTATGAAACTTATGTTTGCCTTGCGGAGGCACGGTTGCTTAGATTCAAAAGATGGGGAAATGAGAGACCGTTCTTCTCGAGAAGAAAGCCTGCGACAGATTAAAAACGAAAGCTTCTGCCATTCTGCCATGAAAGTCCCGTTCCACCTTCAATTACACTTCTTCCTTGATTACCCTTTCTATAGCTTTTAGAAAGAGCGTAATGTTAAAGAAAAACCCGGTACAGATTGAGAAAAGGAGCTAGGTGAAAAGAAAACGCGCAGGCGGGACCTGCTACGAAGATGGGTACCACATTACCCCTTGAGTTTGTGTCCTCAGTAAATGAGTGGCTAGTTGCTTGTTTGTTTAGCGTCATGGTGCCAAACGACTGGTCGTTATGAGGCATCTCTGCGAAGGCAGTGCGCCAGGGTGCCATTCGCCCTTATAGGTTATGTTGCTCTTAAGAAACGTAGATAGATACAACATTCTCGGATCGCGCATGGCCGACTCGCAGAAAAGACTTACGTGAATTTCTCTCTCTCGCCATTGGTGCCGGAAAACGGCAAACCGAGAACGGAACAGAAAATTTTCATAGCGCCTGACGATCTTCCTAGCAGTATGTGCCATTTAGCATTCTAGCTTCTACAAGTTTAATGGTTGTTCTCGTTTAAGAATGAATAAGTAATACAAAAATCGCGTCTGCACAAGCGTTGAAAGTGTCTGTTGGTCGAAAAACTTTGTTGCTACACAGAAGAATGCACGCGCATAACATTTGAGGATAAAACGACTTATCACGAAATTTAGTGCACTGGAAACAATTCTCGTTTGGTATGGGAAGATTGTGTGTCCCTCTACATGGACCCAGTGTTGGAAGGACTGAGAATTGTTTCCCGTAATTGTTTAGATTTTGGATGCTGCACGGTTGAAAGATCAGCGTTTAGCTTTATCAGCAAGTGATTTAAAGCTACATTTTCATTTTTACGTAGTTCTGCCATACGCGTTGCATGTTTGCTGTCTCAGCATGCTGAGAGTGTAGTTCATTTTTGTAACGACATCTTAGCATTACATTATACCGTAGAGACTACGATCGCTCAGTCGCTGTGGTGACAGGACATTTGATTTTTCAAAGCTTACGTAGCTTGCACTTCAAACGACACAGGTTAGTTTCAACAGTGTACAAAGAAAAAGCCTGCAACCAATCATTCACAGAAAGATGGAAGTTCTTTTACAACAGCTGAGTCATTGCCTTCGTCATCAAGAGTTACATTTATCGCGATCGCAAATATAAGGATGCTCCAGGCGCAAAAACGCCGTAAGCACCACCTCCGCCGTTTTCATGCTGTCACACTCGACTGCGCATGCGCGGCTTGTATGCGGAGCGTTAGAGTGCCTTCAAAAACACGAGGTTCGTTTGACTGCTACAAAAAGTAGGGGAAGTCGACGCACCCGTCAACATTACACGCTCAATCACCTCGGTGGCAGAGTCATAACAGGTTCTGAACACGCCGCTGTAAGCACACTGACGTTCCTGAGGAGCTGCAGTGTGTGTGCACTGCTCCGAGCCGAACGGACAGTAAACGTCGAGCTAATGTTGTCTAGTATTTTACTGAGCGCTTGCCATAGCCGACGGTTTCCCGTCGGTTATCATCTCGAGCACCACGGAGGTCCGACGCCTGCGACGCCAGTGTCGATGCTCCTCATCACGTGAGGTAGCGTCTTGAGATGCCTGGTAGCTGCCAGAGCATTGTTTCTGTCCCACAGGAGTTGACTTGCGCGCGGCGTCGCGCCGGCGTCTCGCATCCGCGTGTAGTTAGAACACCGTCCTAGGAGTCTAAGTGGGACACCAAGCTTTGCTATCGCTGTCAATGCTTCGTGCTTCGGGCGAAACAGCCGAAATTTTTTCTCGTCTTTCTGGATTTAGGTTATCTGTAATGTAGGCCTAGTGTAAACAGCGGATCTGCTGTACGCACGCATGAAAACTCTCATCGCATATACACTATCCAAAGTATCAGGAACGTGCCTCGGCTTCTTCTTCTTCTTCTTCTTCTTCTTCTTATTATTATTATTATTATTATTATTATTATTATTATTATTATTATTATTATTATTATTATTATTATTATTATTATTATTATTATTATTGACCTGCGGCTTCATAAGACTTGGTGCCATTTACTACTCTTATATGTTAGGAACTCAGAGAAACATCTGAATGAACGAATCCAGCAATGATTCTGTAGTAACAGGCTAACAACAGCCAACCATAAACGGTGTCTATAAAACAAACATAAATGAGGCCACATTTTGAATTGCAATGTGCGCATAAAGTCGACGACCTCGCGGCTCAATGCGCCCTTTGATATTGCTCGTTTATGTTCTTCATGAATGCTGCTGAAGTCTCGAAGTCTGGACACGCAGAATTATTCTTATTGAAGCATCAGACAGCACAATAAACGCCCTATTGGAGATGCATTATATCAATCAGATTTGAAAAAAAAAACTTTTCTACCAGCTATGAAACTTTCCTACCAGCTACTGATGTACTCGAACAAACCGAAAATAATCACAGTGGATCACTCGAGGCAGAGAAAAGTCACTACTAGACGCGCAGAGCACCTGGCAAAGAATAAACGTGTTGGCGAAAATCAGATGCACTTGCTTCGCGCGGAGTCTAACATGTGTAACACCAACAAAACACAAAAGGCATCCGCGAGATAGGATTCCTCGCATCGGTCGGCTGTTGACGCAAGCGGCGTCACTGCGTGTTCGGTACGTATACGCTCGAATAAATGCAATGATATGGCAGGAACAGGTTCTTTCGACAGAGATTCTCAATCCGCACTGCATGTACGCACATTGGGAGTTGCGAGTTGGACGAGGTTCGCTGTTTATTCTGGTACGAATCTCTCGCGTCGTCGCCTACTACCCGCCGTTGCTCGCAAACACCATCCTATTGTAAAGCGCGAACAAAACAGCCAATGTTTACAAAAAGAAAGAAAGAATTCGT
This sequence comes from Dermacentor silvarum, assembly GCF_013339745.2. Taxonomy (NCBI): domain Eukaryota; kingdom Metazoa; phylum Arthropoda; class Arachnida; order Ixodida; family Ixodidae; genus Dermacentor; species Dermacentor silvarum. The sequence goes on along the minus strand of NC_051157.2, from coordinate 116,247,110 downwards.
CAAGCAAAAACGCTAGTTAAAACCGTGTTTTCAGTCCCTTGTTTCGACTCGCGTCCACTGATGTGCGTATAGCTGTCGTGTATGCCAGTCGTTTTGAAAACAGCGAGTCAGCCTACTTTAGCCTCCATCCAAGGACACAACCAAGGAGCACACAAAAGTAGGTGGCGCAACGACAGAAAGAGAGGGAGACCTCAAATCAAAAGAGCACATCACGCACATTCACCGATGCAAGTGCTTCTGCGAGTGGCGTGAAGAGTTGGCGAACAGTGAGAAAACAACAGCCTCCTGCTAAAAACTTTTTATTTATCTTGCTTCTCTCACTTTTTTTAGGTCATGTGATGAGTAAGGGTTCACTGATATACACTTGCCAAAAGACGGCGGCATGCATGGAAATGCCAGGACATCAGAAGGACAAGAGCAGGCGCACCTTCGGTCCTGGGCAAACGTCGGAAAGTCCGAACACATTGCCCGCGCTAAAGCAAGATGTGTCATGAAATAGGAGGAGATACTAGCGTGATAACGCTTATAGGACTAACGACTGCGAAATGATTCAGTGCTAACTAGTTGCGTGAAAACCTCACCTCTGTGGAAAAAAAAATAAACTGACGATTTGCCTTGTTAGGCAAACTGCTTTGCGAAACGGCGTGTGTTAGGCACGTGACCGAACGTCTCGTACGTCTTAAAGGCGTGGTAATTATGTACGAGCAAAAAAAAAGAAAAAAAGAAAGCTGTATGGAAGTAGTGTCAAGTTTCGACGTGGCTGAGCAGCTCTTAACGACAATTCACCGGCCTTTTGTATTGCCCCCCCCCCCCCCCCCCCTTGTGTAAGGCCTTCAGGCCTTCAAGGTGATAATAAATTAAATGAAATGTACTTATTGCTTTCGCGTTAAATTTCTAGTGGCTGTCACGCGTTCGTCGCATGTATGGGTATTTCAGAAGAATTTCCTGAATTTCAGAAGAACAATTCAGAGCCTTTAGTCACTCATGCACCCTTGTGACAAAAAGATAATTGAGAGAATCAGATATACTTATCTCTAAAATATCAGAAAAAAACTGTTAAAGGGGTCCTGAACGTCGTTCTTGGTAAAAAAAAATAAAAAAAAACACAGTCCACGGACGCATACGCAGCTGTGGACATCAGCCAAATTTTACAGTCGTGCGCGGCGCGTGGAGTTCGCAAGCGGAGTGTGACGTCACCTTTTTTTTTTTTTTTCAAACACACTTTTTTGACAGAAGCCTTCCCTCTCTCTTTTCGAAGTGCTAAATTTCCTCATATAGCAGATTCCCACACGCGGCTGCTTTGGCCAATAGCTGACGTCAATCAAAAAGGTTGTTTAGATCAGTGCGCTTTTTCCTAATGTTTCTGTGTATATATAACATAGTTTAATAAACATGCTGAAGTAAGCGAAAATCTGCGTTTAAAGTTTAGATAGGAATTACGTACTTCAGGAAGTACGACTATCGTATTATCGCCGACTATCGTCTGCTAACGCTCGGCCACACCCAGCCACGTAGGAGTGAAACTTTCACCACACTGCTTATCATTGTCATAGCCGTCGGGTTTCGCTAATTTCTATTAGTTTTGAACACTCAACTAGCCTCGAACCACGCGAAACTTAAGGTCAGACCAGACAAGCGCTTGCTGCAGCGCGCGCCCACTCCTGACTGCTCCAGGTTAGACGCCTTGGCAGACTTCGCTTCGTATTGAGTTATTGATAGCGCTTCAAATGCGGAAGTTGCAGGCGCCAAAATGCGCAAGTCGTGGGGGCCAAAATCGAAAGTAATGGCGTCTATGTGAACATCCAAAATCAAAATTGAACTGCGCGCCGCGGTGACGTTCGGTGGGCGGCGCGTTGTGGCGACCACGCCGCTCCGCCGAAGCCTCCGTAGTACCAGGCATTCAAGAACGAGAGGGAGCACCGCGAAGGTAATCACAGGCGATGTTTAATTGCCAATGACTCCGATTCTGCTGAACGATTGAAGTATTTCTATTATGACAAGGTATTTCTGAAATACTGTGTTTTAACGTCAAATGCATTTCTCAACTTCGATAAAAAGTTGTTCAGGACGCCTTTACGCTGTCAAAACTGTGACAGATTGTTCAGTATTGGAAGGGCTAGGATAAGCATTCATGCATGCATGCATGCATGCATGTATGTATGTATGTATGTATGTATGTATGTATGTATGTATGTATGTATGTATGTATGTATGTATGTATGTATGTATGTATGTATGTATGTATGTATGTATGTATGTATGTATGTATGTATGTATGTATGTATGTATGTATTGATTGGCTGATCGACTGATTACATCTTAGTTTTAGTTTCGCTATATTCCTAGAATGTGCAAGCTATGATGAGGAAGGAAGGAAACAAACCGTAGCAGCGTGCGAGGACGTCACAACGATGGACGTCGTTGTGAAGGGCTCCTGAGTAATATTGACCAACTAGAACTCTTGAATTTGTGCCTAAAGCTCGGTACACAGGCGTTTGCGCACCCCATACCCCCCTAAGAACGCGGCTTGGAAGCAAACCTGGGCCTAAGCTACCTCAGCCAGGAATTACGATGTACTTTGAATAAATGTGTCAAAGTAACATAACGTTTATGATAACACTGTGCAGCCCGACCGGATGAGGACAAATAAAGGAAATAGCACACACAGAGCGTTGATAAACACAGCGCTCATGCACGTAATTTTATTCTAAGGTTTCTGCAGACTCTCCTGGAACAACTCAAAGATGGTAAAAAGATCCTTTCTGCATTTTCTCACCAGTTGTCCTCAAACAGATTGATTATGTTTCATCTTGGGGTACACTGATGTCGATTTTTTTTATTGCGATAGCAATTATATGGACACTCCAAAGCGCATTTCTGCCGTCGGCGTCACCGTCGCCATCGCCGTCGCCATCGCCGTCGCCGTGAGGTTCCGTATGACGTCAATGGCGATGAAATCGTCGCCGCGCGCCGGACGCTGTATGCGCGAGTGAAATGGCGTGAGGGACGCGTGCTTTCACGGGGAGTGAACGCACGGCGGGCAACAAACGCGCGTTCTGCGCCGTGCTCCCTGAAGGGCTGAAGAATTAAGCGTCTCTTTCCTCCTTTACAATCACCATATATGTAGAGCAAACGCGCCTTCTTCCGACGCGCGAAAGGCTGTGAGGGGACGGGAGGGAGGGAGGGGAGCCGACGTTTAGATGCGGCGCCAAATGCCTATATATATAAAAAAGTTGTCGCGTTTCACCTTAAAGGTGAAGCGTCAATTGCGATAGCAAATTTGTAGAGGGCTATACGGAGTAATGATAGTAGCTTTATCTGCTGTATAAACTTGGACATGCAGCAGCACCGGCAACACGCAGAACAATTGTCGACGCCGTCGGCGTTTTGCCCGCGTTCGCACAAAATGCGTGCGGCGTTGGTGACTGTTGCCGGAGCCTCTGATATACATAGGCACTTGGTGCCGCAGCTCAACGTCGCCTCCCTTCCCTCACCCTCCCCCCCCCCCCCAACGGCCTTTCGCGCGTCGGAAGAAGGCGCGTTTGTTCTACATATATGGTGATTGTAGAGGAGGAAAGAGACGCCTACTTCTGCAGCCCTTAAGGGAGCACGGCGCAGAACGCGCGTTTGTTCTCCGCCGTGCGTTCGCTCCCCGTGAAAGGGCGCGTCCCTCGCGCCCTTTCACATACAGCGTTCGGCGCGCGGCGACGATTTCATCTCCATTGACGTCATACGGAACCTCACGGCGACGGCGACGACGGCGACGACGGCGACGACGACGGCGACGCCGACGGCAGAAATCTGCTTTGGAGTGTCCATATAATTGCTATCGCAATAAAACGTTGTGAGGCGAGAAGGTGGTAAAGACTTCCGTCGCTGCTCGACGAGTGTCCCATTCTGATCTCGTCGAAAACCTCCGAGCCGCCCCCAGAGGCACCGCCAACAGTCACCAACCCCGCGAGCGTTTCATGCGAACGCGGGCAAAACACCGACGGCGTCGACAACATATCTGCGCTTTGCTGTGGTGCTGATGCATGTCCAAGTTTATACAGCTGATAAAACTACTATCCTTACTCCGTATAGCGCTCTACTAAGTTGCTATCGCAAATGATGCTTCGCCTTTCGGGTGAAACTGCGACAACTTTTTACATAAAATGTAGGAGTGTGCGAATTTTAGAAATTTTAAATAAGAATTGAATAGCCCTTGCTATTCGATTCGTATTTGATTCAAGAATTTATTATTCTAAGTTGTCGAGTAAATGTTTCTTTTGAATAAATAAGGCATAAAAACAGTTATAGGAGCCTCTAGAGAGCAATAAGTATAGTTGTAAGGGCTTTTTTCAGAATGATTATCGGGTAGGAACGCTGTGGTCGTTGCTTAGCGGCATCGGTTCCTGAACGGGCGCATGGGGCAGATAACTTATCCTCAATATGTTTCACTCATTCAATAATAATGGCTTGCTTTTAGGCAGCCTACATACACATTTGTTTCGGTTTATTTTTGCGCCAGTCTCGGCCATGTTTGCTTTCAAAAAAAATGTCACAGTTTCGCCCTAAGGGCGAAGCAATGAATGCGATAGCAACACAGCAATGTCATACGAAGTAAGGTGAGCGGCTTTGGTAGCAACAACACGCAGAACTGTTGTCGACGCCATCGGCGTTTTGCCCGCGTTAGCTCAAAATGCGTGCGGCGTTGGTGACTGTTGCTGGAGCCTCTGATATAAATAGGCACTTGGTGCCGCAGCTAAACGTCGCCTCCCTTCCCTCCCCCTCCCCCACGGCCTCTCGCGCGTCCGAAGAAGGCGCGTTTGCTCTACATATATGGTGATTGTAAAGGAGGAAAGAGACGCCTACTTCTGCAGCCCTTAAGCAAGCACGGCGCGGAACGCGCGTTTGTTCTCCGCCGTGCGTTCACTCCCCGTGAAAGAGCGCGTCCCTCGCGCCCTTTCACTCGCACATACAGCGTTCGGCGCGCGGCGACGATTTCATCTCCAAATGACGTCATACGGAACCTCACGGCGACGGCGACGAATGCACCGTGTTGTAATATTACCCCCCGTCTTTAACGACCACAACTCTGTACTTGCATATGATGATATGTGTCCTTGTTTCTTTAATGTCCCCGTAAAGGTGCTACAAATAAGTGACAACAATTGTTTCTCATTTACAATCTCCTTCGTTCTCCGCACATATCGTTGCAAGCGGTATAATGTGCGTTTGTCAGATAATGTGTAGGCGCAGCCTGATTTATTTCTTTTTTCTTTCACGAAACGAATTTTGCGCGAACCTAATATTTCATGTGAAAAATAAGAACTTATTAGATACTTGATTCGATATTTTGTGGTCGCTTTTCTCAAATATTCGTATTCTGATAGTTCAACTCAGAAATTTCGCTATTCGATCCCCCTATAGTGAAAAGATAGGCATCGCAGGCCCGAACCACTCGTACGCGTCGATAATTGGCTGCAGGCATTAAGGACGAAGGAAGAAGTACTGCTTCACCATTGCTGACGGAACGGTGCACGTCAAGCATCCCGTGAAACGTGGCATTGCTTTTAGCAATGCCACGTTGGAGGCCGTGATATGTAGCTGTACTGTGCAGTCCCAGAGGGTAAGCAGAGAACTCAATTGACCAGCAGTTGAGTTCCCGTGTTTTTCGTTCTTGATTCTTTTTTGCCTCATTGCTATTGGGCAGAATTGATAAAAAAAGTATTTGGCGTCCACGATTGTGGAAGGCTCATAATGGTGACAACGATGATGATAATGATGATGATGATGAGGGGGAAGGTGGTTGCTTGGTGCAAGCGGACCGATAAAACGTGGTACGGTCTAAAGCCCGTCATATTCCATCTAGCAGCACAACAGCCCCCGGCAACAGAGGAAACTTCAACCCCTTCCGAACCACGTCGACCCTGGACACGGGTCCCAATTCACGCTCCAACACGTATCGCGTAAGAACTTCAGGAAGAGCTGGAGCGCATCTCTCCTAAATGTCCAATGTCTTCCCGGAAACAAAATGCCACTTCCACTTGACCTCCAGTCCATATATTAATATCTCACATTCTGCTTCAAATTCAGGACACTACAAGTTTTCCCGCTCAGTTTAATCCAAGTGCCATTGAAAATAATCCAGGTGCCAGTCATTTTAATCTAAGCGCCAGCATTTTAAATCCAAGAGCCAATAATTTAATCCAGGCGCCACCATATTTAATCCCAGCGCCATCCGAATTAATCCGCGTGCCAACGGATTTAATCCTTGCGCCAGTCATTTTAATCCAAGTGCCATTCATTTTAATCCCAGTGCCGGTTAATTTATTCCTTCTGGAAATTGATTGAGAAACGAATAAATGCTGCCACAAGAGGTCGTAACAGGCGTCGTGAACTCCGTCTATTTATTGACATCATCACTGTATTGGTGTTAGAACGATAGGAGCACAGTGTCGACGCTACCAGTGTCGTCATGGCTGCTTGACAAACACTTCTGTGGGGTATATCACTCATTTGCTTCTTTTCGAGTCGTGTTTCTGAGTGACACATTCATAGACTTGGCGCTTTTTGGCCAAAGATGCCCTTGCGCCATTAAAACCCATCAATCATCAATAACATTTCTTCCAAACAGCGTAAAGAAAATAAGTGAGCCAACTGGGATCAAATATGGCTGGCAAAAATAGCAAAGGCAAATGTGAGGGAAATAAGATGAAAACATACACACGAAAAATAAGAAAAAGAACGAATGCTTGAGCCTACTCATGTGTAAGCGAATGTTGTAGTAAGCCCGGAGACATACGTATTAGCGAAGGATTTCTTATCTCATCAGAAAAATTAAACATGAGCTAAGCGAAACCACCCGTTACGGTATCGATACAGTGTTTTGACAGTTTCTGCTTAATGTTAACGACTGATATCAAAGCCATTCAGTCGACCAAGCCACAATTATTTTCGTTAAGCATCATTTTGTGGGGCAGCACGAGTAGTAGTCGCTTAATCGATAATGATTTCTAATAAAAAGGCAGGAATGGTCGCTTCCAGAACAGTCTAAACGGCCTATATGAGCAGTGATTGTCTTGGTGGCACCTTTTGGTGTACCTGGTTTCAACCATGTGTTTAATGAATGAATGAATGAATGAATGAATGAATGAATTAATTAATTAATTAATTAATTAATGAACAGCCGACCAACCAACTTATTTTAATGATTGCAAATTTTGTGGCGACTTTTCCAAAACCGAGTTCTTATCCTGCTTTCCACGCCGCTGTGTTTCAGATTTGCCGTACGACGTTCGGTTTCCCGCAAGAAATGGGCGCATTCGCGACACATTTCTACAGGAAACGCGACTGATGTGCGCAGCTACGGCTGTGCAGAGCATTAGACATTCCTGTATCAAGCATTTTATTGTCCAAAACAAAAAGGTTTCTAGCCCAATACTTTCTAATGAAACGCTCCGTAAAAATTTATAAAACTCGTAAACTAATGCCTGAATATTAAGAAGCGTAACATCGAGAATTTGGGAAGGTAATACACGTCGACGAATAAATATAAATGAACATTCCTGATCTACGATGTGTGGCCAAAGAGTCGGGTGGCTAGAGAATAATGAAGAACAGTGCGTTTCCTATTGGGAATATTGAGGAAAGCGTGGGGTTAAAATCCTCGATGAAAAGAGAGAGAGAGAAAGAGAACTTGGATGGAAACACAGCAAGTTACATGAATCGTGCGAACGATAAAAAGACAAGTCGACGCGCTCTAGTTCGTTCCGACGGGCCCCTTTTTTCTCGGAAGAAAAATACATCCTCGCCTGTGCTGCTGCAGTTAGGACTCCGTGCCTCAGGGCCATTCAGCACTCGGAAACGCCGGAGGCACGCTCCTCGCCCTGACATCGATTGTACCACGTTTCTTGCTCTCGTTTCGTCTCTTTCCTGCCACTGCAGCCGCAGCTCTGATGTTGCCGGCGGGCTTGTTCATTTTTCGGCGCGTTTCGTGACAGAACCGCTTGCCATCGTGAAAGCTGCTGCAGCTTCGGTTCTTAACAAGCAGTGAGACAAGCTTGATTTAGGAGACCAATATAGAAGGGCACATATACCTTTGTGCACTAATACATGAATGGAGAACAGCAGCTCTGGTCTGGTCGTAGCCTGCGGGCAAGAATAGCAAGGTAGATGACTCAGTCAGCCATACTGTCTTATAGTTACGCCTAGTTAGGAAAGGAATTTGAAGGAAAAGTATGAAGACAATGAAAGCAGAGATTAAACGGGCACTCGTGTTCGCGTCTTTGTGTTTTTCGTTTCGGCGAAGTTGTGTGTTTTGTTCCATCTCTGTTGTTTCGAAAAAGTTCGAACACCTCCGCCAACGCAGTTTTTTTTTTTTTTTTTTGTACATTGGTGCTGAATCAGTGGCAAGAAGCTCACTCTGACATGCTCTTCGTGACTTTTGACTACTAATTTTTAGATGGATGATGACAGGTGGGCGAAGATTTCATGAACAAGAGTTACAATTTGGAGTAGTTGATTGAAAGTCGACGTACTGAACAAACAGCTCACAAAACAGGATCACGAGAAGACGACTACATGGACGCTGACTATCAGTTGGTGGTTTTAGTCGAGCAATGGACATGTATTTATTTTATTTATTTGCAAATTGCTAGCCTTATATGGCAGGCTGTAGCAGGGTCGAGACACAGATACAACTATGACAGTGGCTTCAAACATGCTTAACCGTTTCTGTTAATAAAATGCGAAATATTGTGAACGAAAAATGATGAGAAAAACACTTTTCTGCAAGCCATGTCAATGCAACCAATTCGCATACACAAATGTAATAATAATCTCGAGTAAACAATGTAAAATATTATTATAAAAAACTTGGCTCAAGAAATTCATTGGTATGAAAACCACCGATATATACATCTCATTTTTCTCGCTAAGGTAGTAGCGAAATATAATTAGTTAGTGTTCAGATAAACATATCGGTTGAACTCATGACGCGTTCAGTTAGCGCATTTCACTCTCTTATTGTCTGTCGGGAAAAATGAGGACTTAAATCTAGAATTGTTGAACCTACATTCTCTTAAGCGTCCACTATGTTTTTTTCTAGTGGGTCTCATGTCTGAGAATGATAGGAATCGATGGCTATTTCCGTTTACTATACGGTTGAAAAGCTGGAATAGGAACTTGAGACGTTGAAGCTTTGCACGGTTGCTTATTGTGAAAAGACCTGCTCTCGGAAGGAGTTCAGAAGGTCGATACTTGTTGAGACAATGCGGGTGTATCAGTCGAGGTGCCATTGCTTAGAAACTCCTCAACCAACAGCGTGATGACCGTTTGGAAACCCATCGCAGGGTCTTAGCGCGAAGCTCGGAAGCGCAAGGCCGAACAGAATGCCCGGCTTCACGCAGGCACCACAAAAATTATTAAGAAGGATTTCATCGATAACCCGTTTGGGGTACGTGTCCTCTGTGCGTGATCGTCTCTGGCATCTGCGAGACATCACAGTCAAGGTCAGTGTCATTGACGTAGCACCCGTACGCTTGCGCGTAACCCGCGTTCGCGAAGTGAAACGTCACTGGAATGTTTTCTCTCTAACACGGACCCTTCTCGAAACACATGGTGTTGCAGGTACGCATACGAAGGGCTTTATTTTGCGTATTTCTCATAATCAGTGTCATTTTCAATACTGTAGCTTCGGCACGATTACAGAAAGCGTTTGGTGTCCTCTAGTCTCGTTGTATAGGGACGCAAAGTGGATAATTGGCACACCCAGTGTTAAACGACTACGCTGACGTACACCTTATCCGATGCAGCGGTGAGACTTCTCCTCGGTGAAACCAATTGGTCACGCAGGGCTCATCCGGCGGAACAAGAGGTGACCGAAAGTGAGCAATAGATTCAGCATTTCTCGCTTGATGTTGTTTACAATTGTGGGTTTCGGGGGGCGTGGGAGTGCGACGAAAGCGAGAGCATCGCAGCCAGATAGTGAATTTTCAGTAATCGGAATAACAAGAACCGGTGCAGCCCCGACCACGCAAGAGACGCGAAACAATTCACTCGAGTTATTTCTAGAGAGCCTAAGCAGAGGACAATGCTACGCGGCAATTCACGACAGCTCTGTCGGATCGAAGGAACCGCGTGCGAAAGAACTGCCGTCCGTTGCTCGATTTAGCCTCCTTACATTATGCATTCACGCCATTGTCAGGAACAGCGCCCTGGCAGGCTCACGCACACATCGGCGGAAAAAGAAATAACCGACCACGTGTAACCTAAACGGAACGAAACAAGGACCACGAAACGCAGTACACTACAGAGATATTGCGCGAGCAAGGTCGCGACAGGAATCCGCGGCTCGCCGCAGAAGTGGGAAAGCGGGTAAACGAGACACCCAGAAAAGAAAAAAAGAAAAGAAAGTGATGCAAAAGGCCCCATCGCGTGAAAAAGAAAGGAAAGAAAAGGAACGAAGAAAGCGTATATGAGCCAAAAAAGAAAACGGACACTAGAAACGTGGAATCGCTACTTCAGCTCTTTGCTGCTTTGTGCGCAAGCGTGCGTTAGTGTGCCGACCCCAGATAGCGAAGTTCGCTGGCGTATATGAGGTGTGGCTTCCATGAACGAAGCTGAGCACGGTCGACGGGCAGTCACGAACATTCCTGACTCGGTGGGACGAGGGTAGAGTAGGGGTGGAGGAAAGGGTGTCAAGGTGTGGAGTGGCTGCGACTAACCGTCCGGGTAGGGTTAGGGAAGGATGAGGAGGGAAGGAGAGTGTGAGACGGAATGTGGGAGTGTGCTCAAACGTAACCGGGCATTGGCCCGCTGAACATAACATGGCGCAGGGACTCTGCCCACAATGCAATATCGAAGCGTCACCGGAAGCGAGCCACTGGCGGTGGGGCCTATAGCACGAGTCGAAGCAATTATATCGATGCCACGTCGTGCGCCAGGCTCTATACGGGTGCTAGTATTGGTAGGCTCCTGAAAAATGTGGCAGTTCAAATCACGTCTCCTTGGATGACAGCGCAGAATAGGATAGAGGAAGGTAAGTTTCGGTGCCAATATTGGACTCATTCCTGCAGTATTCAGCCGAGCTTGTAAACAGTAAGACGAACTGTTGCACTCTTAAGTAGGTCAGCTGGTCATTGTTCAGGTCCTGTCAGCATCTGTAAAAAAATTAGAGGACGCTTAAGCTTCGCCTTTAAGAATGGAACGCGATAGCATTCAAAGATCCTTGACTGCTTCTCACGCTTCCCGGCAACTGCTGCTTATGTAACCGTAATTTGTATGCAAAACAGCGCTAATTATGATTACAGGCGCCACTGACATTTTAAAGCGAAGCTTTCTTTGACTGTTCCTTGGACTTTTCCACTGCTGCTGCTAATGATGATGTAGCCGCTGCTAATGTTTACAAGTTTCTACAGCCGATAAACTACTATCCTTACTTCGTATAGATGTGTGCTAATTTGCTATCGCAAACGATGCTTCACCGTTCGGGCGAAACTGTGACTTTTTATTGATTTGTCGTGCAATGATGGGTGCTCTGTGAACATTTTGTTTCTCATTGACTATTCTTCCCTGGGAACAACAGACAACACCTCGGCAAGCTATTGTGATCACTCCCCAAGTTTTTGGATCCTGTTTCATTTATGAGTAATTGCACGTACTCAATCCTCTCATATAACTCTGGTGAGGCAACGCAGTAATCAATTGATGACGTTCCGTTCAGAACTGCCCACGTGGTCTTTTGATTGACATTTCACCGATGTGTTGACAATCGCTGCCTGCGTTATTTTGATCCATTCGAGTAGCATTTTCCCCGCACGATTCGTCTCTTTGTCTAGTGAATCAATGCGGGCATCGAAGTCTTCTGCTTCCATAAAGGGAAGTTTGAGAGTCTGTATGTCTTTTTCAATCTATTCAAGAAGCTTCCTATTCTTGGACTCTGTACCTTTTACAGTTCACATATAAGCAACCCCCAATGGCAGCTTCACAGCCTTCACTCACCCTGTCAGCCACATGTACTCCGAACACGTTCTTTGGATCCTTTCCCACTGACGCCCTGCTTTGATGAGAGCTAAAGCTCCTCCACCACGCCGATCACGCATCTGCCGATTGGTGTCCTTTTCACTGGTAATCTGTGTTGGCTGGGGGGATTTCACCATTTCGCCCGTGTGTCTCCACAAGCCCAGTTACTCTTACCTCTCGTTCCTCTAAGATGTGGCACATGTCTTCCAATTTGTGTGCACGTCGTCCCCCTTGCATGTTTCTAAACATGAAAGTATGTTACTTTTAATCGGTATGGGAGTCGTCTTTCTTCCTTCATGTTGCTTGTTCATTCCTTTCCGTGTCATTTGTACAAACGTGTGGTCCAGAGCTTTCGTGAGCGTGAGCGCTGAGTTTACGACCATGTTCTACCTTCTCAGTGATTGTCTGATTTTGCCAATTCCTAAAATCCTGCGTTCAAGTCGCTTCCTGAGGGCTGTTGCCGCGTCCTAACTGTAGCGGTCCTCGCACAGCTCTGCGCTATTAACCCAGCTTGTGTTTGCAAATTGTGCTCAATGTCCCAGCTTTATGCACACTTCCTTTATTCCTGCATTCCATGCCTTGCAGTGGAGATTTTTCTAGGGGTCATTCTGGGGCTGCATTTACAAGAACAAGATCTCTGCCTCTTTTTTTTTTTTTTTCACGCTAAGAATTCAGCCTGATCGATGCTTAGGTCTCGAGCCCGATTTTCTGGTGAGCTGTTGTTACAAACTAGATGTTGTAGGCCCACATGCACTACCAAGAGAGCTGGGCTTTACAAACTGTTAATTTCTTCAACTACACCATAGATATCTCAAACGTCGCCTTTGTTCATGTCCAAAACCTCACTGCCTTGCTTCCTTTGGTGCAACGGAATGCGTGTAATTTCATCTGATGCAGATTTTTATCTGCAAAGACAAAAACCCGTCTGTCACTCCTTTTTTTTTCCTGTGCTTGCTTCTGGTCCCGGAACTGATTCCTATCTTGTGGGCCGTCTCCCTGCTCTTTGCATTTTTGTACCGGTGAGGGCTCGTGTTTCAGTCCCCTAGGAGCTTTGTCTTTTGCCGAGGCCTTGGTGGCCAGATGTCTGCTGGTATTCCACTCCTCATCTTGATTTCGGTTTGTTATCATGTCCGGTTTGTAGAAGATGGGGTGGCTGATCGCCTGTCTTAGGTGCCGTCTCTTCAGGGTGGCCAGTTGTGTTCCCTATCCTATAGTCATCATTCTTGTCTTTGGGTAGACTTGCTGATGCGATGTTACTCCTATCGCTCTCTTCAGTCTGACTTCCACTGCTAACCGGTGTTTCAGTAGTTTCCTTCATGTTAACACGTTTGTAGGGGGGTGAGCTTGTCAGGGTGTCAAGCTTTGCCTGAAGAATATCTCTTAGTCTCGTATCCTCACGAAGCCTCACCTCCAGGGAGAGTCGTTCTGTCTCCCACGCGGCCACTTTCACGTCCGGGTGTGCTGTCAGGTTCACCACCACTAGCTTCAGGTTGGCCACGCTAGTCTAGATTGTCAGGGTAGGTACGCTAGTCCAGAGGGCAGGTAGATAACATGGAGAGAGGAGGTAGGGAGAGGAGGCAGATAGGGAGAGGAGGCCTTTAGCTCCAGTTGACTCCGGTGTCCCGCAAGGAATCGAGTCCGGTCCTTTATTATTCCTAATTTATATTAATGACTTGCGCATTAAAGTTTCCTCGAACATTTGTCTATTTGCGGGTGACTGCGTATTATATCGTAAAATGACTAATCCCTCACATATTCTAGCAATTCAGGAGTACCTCAATTGCACAAATGAGTGGTGTCGTACATGGCGCATAGAATTAAACATTGAAAAGTGTAAGACTATGATGATTTCTCTTATTAACGGGATCTGGCCCACTATAAGCTGAATAACATCCTACTGGAATCTGTAATGTCATACGGATGCGTGAGAGTTCACATTGATTGACCACATAACATCTAAGGTCACTCGTACACTGGGATAATTTCGTCGGAAGTTTTCCCTACCACCATCATCGCTAAAGCTCTTATTGTACGCTACTTACATTCGTCCACAGCTTGAGTACGCATCATCAGTATGGGCCCCTGGTCATGACACCCTCATACAGTCTCTAGAGGCAATACAGAACCGCTCAGCCCGTTTCATCCTCACCAACTACCAAAGAACGGCGAGTGTCCCTAACATGAAAGCTATCCTACACCTTCCGGTGTTATCAACCCCCAGAAAACTACCTCGCCTATGTATTTTCCGCAAAATCTACTATCACAACTTATATTTGCGTTCTATCTGTGTTCAACTGCCACCATACATTTCATCTCGCATTAACCAGGGCCAAGATGTAAATATCCCACGCTGCAACAATGTCGGCTTTTCATATTCCTTTCTTCCCCAAACGAGCAAAGATTGGAATATCTGACCCGCATCACTTACAAGCATAACTGACACCGATAACTTTAAACCACATTTAAAAGTTTCATTTGATAAATGAATGTTGCGATTAAAAGATTGTTCTGCATAGTAACTGTTCTTGTGCCATCATTCTAAGCTATGCCTTGTATTTTTATATGGTATGTGGGTTTTTTTCTTTCTTTTTTTATGTATTATACGCCATGTATTTTAGCCACGCTTTCCAAACTTCTATTTACCATTCTTATCATTTTGTATGCCATGTTTTGCTATGTTTGCCATGTTTTTTTCCATGTATTGTATTAGCTAAATACTTATCTAACACTTCCGGGACAATTCATTTTTTCTTCCTTCCTTCCTTTTTTTCTTGTTCTCTTTATTAATTACTGACGTCCACCTGTTTACGTTTGACCTTTTTGTTTGAAAGTTTCTGCTTATTTGTATTTGTATTTTTTTATAATAAAGAATGTGTTATTTGCCTCTGTATTTACCTTGCCCCTCCCATCCGCAATGTACAACTGCACCTTGAGGGTATAATAAATAAATAAATAAATAAATAAATAAATAAATAAATAAATAAATAAATAAATAAATAAATAAATAGAACCAAGGCAGCCATGAAATGAGCGAAAAACAACCTTGCGTAGATCACATGCATGGTGGGAGGGCGGGAGAGGGAAAAGGCGACGTAAGAAGGCAAGAAAACAATGCTACTAAACACGGCAGCAGTTGGGGACAAGCTGGATAAATTTAAATTCAATTTCTACAATTTTGGAAATAAATACTCTCGAAATTTGTCACGGGGACAACTTGCGTAGGGCGTGTGGCCGCGAAGCCGCATTAAAGCACCGCAGCGTCTAGACGACACTACTGAAGCAGCCGGCCATCAAATCAACACTTCTGTATCCGCCGCGTTAGTGTGCGGCAATGGCGTTGCTCGAGATCGCGTGTTTTTGGCCTTCGACAGCGGCAGCCGCATTTCGACGGGGGAGAAATGCAAGATTAACGCTAGTCTACTCAGATTTACGTGCACGATAATGTATCCCAGGCGATGAAAATTAAAGCAGAGTCCTCCACTGCCGCGTGCCTCATGATGAATTTGTGGTCTTCGCGCGTAAAGCGCCATAATTTAATGAAAGTTTCACATTACTACTAGGATGCGTTGCGCCATGTGAGGCAATGACAGTGCTAACTTTCTCTCAGGCTATGAACAATGGCGCACAACAACGCCTCAAACAAACGTGTCTCGCCATGTGTTCAGACGGAACACAAGTTGACAGCTCAAAGCGGACATCTTGAGTTTCCGTCTGGTTTCTTCGTGTAGTGCTTTTAAAACTCCACTTTCTTAAAAGAAATAAAAATGAACCAACTAGCACCATTTATTGCTCGGTTTACACTTGTTCATTACGTTTTTTTTTTTAATAAGCTGTCTCGTATATTTGTTTAGACGGCTTCCCGCCTTCTTTCTTGAGCTACAGTGGATTCGGTTATACTTCATATAAGGGCTAATTTTGACATCCTGTTTCAGGTTGAGATCAGCTGTTGCTTTGGTTTTATTGCCAGCCATCTTTTTTAGGGGTGATTTCAATTTTTCATGCGTCAGATGAAATGTATGCCTAGTAAATTGTAAGCAATTGTAAACCTGGTTAAGCAGAGAGACGGCAGCGAAGGCAATAAAGGTCACTTTTCGAGTTAACGGGATACTCTAATATTGTAATATTGATGAATAATAAATGTGGCAGGTTCATTGTTATCAAAAAAGCACAGTGTAAGAATTTACAGAAAAGCTTTTAAAATTCCTGTAAATATCACGGCATATCATTTTGGTGCCATGGAAAGTATGTTACAGAAGCCAGTATATTTTACGGGCGATTGCTGTAAATATGTCAGCCTGCTAATGCGTTACCATGAAAAGAAATTACAGACGTCTGCATTTTTACTGGAAATACTGTATATATGACGCCGCGTTAATTCAGAACTCTGAAATGAAATTACGGGCGTCTGTACATTTTACGGAAAATTGTTGGCACCCAATGCTGCCGGTAAACGTCGAGTAAAAACAACGGTGTATGTTTTGCAGGGTAGCCTCAGTGTGTACAATTGCTTCACGACTTTTCGGCAAGTCATCGGGTGGTCAGATGACCGTAATAACTAACTTGACTTCCACGCCCAGGCATAGACTGAACCACACGTTTGGTATATTCAGCATGTCCTGGCGCTTTAGCATAGAGTTGAAAGCAACATGAACCAAACGGACAAGCTTAGTCGCACCCTGAAAGGCATAGCGGACAACGCCTTCGAAATCGTCTTGGTTTTCACGAATTGTTTCACTGTGGACTTTCCAGTGGCTTCACTATTAATGGTGAAGCTACCTTACAAGTAGCAAGTATGTCATTCGCTATTTGCATATGTTTCGTTCTGTTATTCAAAGAGAGAGGAAACATGTCTTTATTAAACATTTCGGGTGGCTTACGTTGCCTTCCTCTTGTTTCTACCACCAGGAGACAGAGGCGGTGAGATAAGCGGTTGATCTTAGGAGAGGAGGCTGGGATTTAGATGTACTCCTGGAGCCCCTTGCCGAACACGGAGTCACGAAGGGTTCTATCGATTATATTGAGAATCTTTCGAGCGTCATGGAGACAGCTGACAGAAAAAAATTTTTGATCCACTTGATCTGGCTCCGAAAACTGTTGTGGCTACAAACCAGCTCTATAATCTAGCATTCAGATACATGTATAGAAACTTCTTCTTCTTTCTGGAGTTTTACGTGCCAAAACCAGTTCTGATTATGAGGCACGCCGTAGTGGAGAAACTAGGATTTTAATGTTTACATTAAAAATCACGGGAACATGGGGATTTTCGCAGAAATGAGAATTGATTGTACTTGGAGTATACCTTCGCTGAAACTTTGATTGGTGATGTATTGCATTTGGAGAAGAACGCGCTACGACCCCTGAAAAATCCGAGGGTACTGGTTTACGATCTTCGTTGCGTTCAAAACTGCGACTCAAAGTGTCTGGAAACAAGCGACATCAGAGATGCGGGGCAACACGAAAAGTACCAAAACAATACAAACATTAGCAGCATAAAAGCATTACAAATCCGAAGCATGTGGTATTACGACGAAGTTCAATGCCCTAGCAATTTCAAATTCTCGAATTGTCACGCCACATGGGGAGGTTCCTTCTACTCACATCTGTTCTTTCGTCTTTGTTTTCCTGGTCTTGAATACATCAAACGAAAAAAAAAAAGAGCGTAGAAGCAAGGCCTCACTAAAATCGCAAACAAAAGCGATAGAAAAAAAAATAGAAGAAGAAGCCTGCGATGCGTCCATTAGGTACTCTTTTACGAAAAGAATGCTCCGTGAAAGGAGCGCACCAGTACAGTTTGACAGGAGATGCGAAGCTGCACACAAGAACCTCGGGTCAGGCAAAGAGCCAGGGAACAGGGAGACGACAAAAACCCTACGCATCAAACAAAGGAAATGCCTGACAAACACATACAGTCCTTAGTCAGTGCGCAAATATGACGCATCAGTTCTATTGTGGTTTACGGTACTCTATCTGTACCCGTGGTGGCTCTAAAAAAAGCAGTGATGGAGGCGTGAAGACTGCAGTATACCATAGAAGGCCCGCAAACATGTCAGACTATACCCGCATTTTCGCTGCCCTATCTTTGACGTTTCACGCGCGCCGCATTCCCTCACCGTTTTTGGTTCTGCGCACATCGAAATGCTCCTTGGAATTTTCCGTGCCGTTTCATGAAAGACAGCTCCTCCCGCCTGCATGCCGCCATAGCTTGCCAGCGACTTGCGTGTCACCTACACTTCGGCACGTTGTGCTTCGGTGGCACATACCCATCTGCTTTCTTTGTTACCCCCCGTAAACAAGTCAGGGGAGTCCAGGCTGCTCTGCTTCATCTGGGAGCACCGCTTCGCTGGCTTCTCGCACTCTGGCATTCGCCGTTTCAACATGGAACCCCGACTGAAGAATGCCTTCGAAGTAAAACAAAATCGGGGAGTGACGCGAAAAGGTGTTATAGAACGGTGGCGAAAACACCGTGATGCACTGGGCCTCTTTTGTCAGCGAGATGTGAGGTAAAAGAAACGAGATTTACTCTTTCTTGTTCTCTTTTTTCTTTTGAATAGGAATGTATGCCCGCGAGATGTCTTAACGGCGTCTCCTTTTGCGTGGAGTGCCGCTTTCATATGCTTTTAAGACACTTGCAATCATGGTAATGCAGACCATGCTTGCAGGAAGGATCTGAGCAGCCAGTTTGCGGTTTCGTGTGTTGCAATACGAAACGTTGGCTAATGCAAAGGAACGACACACTAAGGAAGTAGCCGTCGCTCTTTGTAATTCTTTGTAACTATGTAATTCTTTGTTTCGTTGCAGTAATCGTAAGCTTTCCGCGGTGGAGTATTCTGTAAGCTTTGGTGTTCCTTTTTTATTATTTTATTTTTATTCTAGCAAAGTGTCGTTTACGCATCGTTACTGTGCGTGCAGTGTTCTTATATAAAGAACACTGCCTTGGTTAGCTAAATTAGGTAGTCGTGTGCTGTCTTCTCGGTAGTAAGAAAGCCTGATGAAAATGCTGCCATTCGGTGTCTAGCATTCATAGACAACGAGCTTTCCTGGTCTTGGCAACTACTGTCTAGACTCATTCTGACGGTACCTTGAATGTTTTGTGAAACACAAATGGGCACTGTAAAAAACATTGGTCCCAAGCTTTTATGTACCGACCACATTTTTATGGGCCACATAAGAAAAAATATATAAACGAAAGGAACTATTCCCAGAAAGGTAAACATCTTGCGTGATTGCAAGTGACACCTTTACACGTACCTCACGTGGCACTCAGGATAAACATTCGCAATACAAATAAATAAAATGCCAACAAATAAGTGGCCTTCTTCTCGCGTTACGATTTCATGCAGTTCTCATGCCTCAAGCAATTGTTGTCTTGCTTGCTTAATTATTTAGTAATTAGTTGTACACAGTGGGTAAAAGGAGTCCAGCGTACTGTAAGATGGTACTGGAGCAAAACTGGATGAGTTGAAAGTGGGGCTTTCCATTTGTAATGGAACTACTCCCGTCGAAAATAGTTGTATGAGTACGCAAAAAGAACAGAGATGAAATGCAATGAACAGAATCAATAAACAGCTATCAACGTAAGCAATGCACCGAGTTGATGATTATCTGGCTAAACGCGCGTGCAAACAAAGTAAGAAATGTTCGCGTAGATCAGTTGCCGGCCACGCAGGACAGGATAAGCCCGACTGCTGCAACACCACTGCCACCATGCGACAAAGCGGCAGTCTGTAGCTCAATGGAGTACTTTAGTATAGCGTTACACTTCGGTGTAACGTTATGTACAATTTAGTTTAATTCATAGCGCCATCAATTTCACTTGCCGCCGACAACGCATGCGCAATTGGGGTGAAGTGACATCGGTTACAGCAGTGGTAGAACGGTAACAATCTGCTTAAATACCCTAGTATCACGCAGATCACACAACAACAAAAAAATAACAAGGACCAAATGCACAAAGCTCTTTGTTCGAATAAGTTATGTTTGGTTAACCACCGCCGCTAATAATATGTCCCACATCCCGATTAATTGGCATCTGATCTTTCACAGCAGCAACATCTTTTTTTTTTCAAATACGCGCCGACATCTTTCAATACCGCATTGTTCACTTCCTTCTTTTGAAAAATTAATTTATTTTTTCTTAAAGTACCTTGGGTGCACGAACGTCACTTGAATGAACACGAATCCAAAATAAATGTTTGTTTGTTTGTTTGTTTGTTTGTTTGTTTGTTTGTTTGTTTGTTTGTTTGTTTGTTTGTTTGTTTGTTTGTTTGTTTGTTTGTTTGTTTGTTTGTTTGTTTGTTTGTTTGTTTGTTTGTTTGTTTTATGCTGGAGAACGTACGCTTCACCATGAAACTGCAATATGAAAACACAGTCCAATTTCGGACTCTTTTTCTCCCACTTCCATCGTGTCTGAAATATTTCCTACCATCCTGTCGACCTTTTCAAGTTCACCAGTGCAAAAAGTACAAAAGTATAAAAATATTAATGTCATTACGTATATAGCGGGTCTTCTGGTACTCTGTCCGTTCATGCATGTTTTATGTAGATAGCATTTCCGCCAGGCAACGTGGAAGCTTGTAGTAAACAAATTCATCACAGTCTCCCCCTCCATCGAAAGACCGACATGTTTTTCTCGCGTGTTCTCATCAGCTAAAAAACAGGATAATTATAAGCATGACGAGAATGCCCGCGACCGACCCCACAAAATTTTGACAGAGTGCTCATTAGATGTCTACGAACATAAAACCAACCACACTGTGGGCCCTAAAATATATATTTCAGCGCCTAAATAATAAATGATACTTTTTCCCCGAGACTTTGTTATTCGAATATGCACAAAAATAAATTTATCATTTTTGCATCCGATGAAGAATTGAATCAGACATGGAGACACATATCGATAGTGCGAGTCACTGCATGCTTAGAATTATTCATGCTATAAGACTAGGAAGAATTAGAAAGTAAGAAACAACAGCAAATATCTCAGTAATTTAACGGTTCGGAGATGATGACATTGTCCTGTTCAGCAACGCCGGGGATGAATTGAAACAAATGATTGAGGACCTTAACCCATAAAGTATAAGAGTAAGGTTAAGTATTAATATGCAAAAGACAAAGGTAAGGTGCAATAGCCTGGCAAGAGATCGAGAATTCGTGGTTGGCAGTGAGACTCTAGAATGCGTGCAAGAGGACATTTATCTAGGCCAATTGCTCACATGCGACCCTTATCAGGAGAAGGAAATATGCAAAAGAACAAAAATGTATTGGAGCGCTTCCGACAAGCATTACCAAATCATGAGCAGCAGCTTAACGGTATCCTTGGAATGGAAAGTGTACAATTATCGGCATTCTACTGGTACTAACATATTGGGCAGAAACATTAAGGTTGACAAAGAAGCTTGAGAATAAGAATCCCGCAATGAACGATGAAGCAAAAAATGCTAGGTGTAACAGTAATGGGCAGGAAGTGAGCGGCATGGATGAGAAAGCAAATGGGTGTTATCTGAAATTATATTTAACATTAAGAGGAAAAAATGCCGTCGGGCAGGACATACGATGTTTAAGGCAGATAACCGGTGGACCATTAGAATTATAGAACGAGTAACAAGGGAAGGCAAGCGCAGTCGGAGACGGCAGATAATTAGGTTGGGTGATGAAATTAGGAAACTTGCAGGCATAATGACGTCAGGTGCCAGACATGGGTAATTCGAGATCGCTGGGACAGGTGTTCCGTCCTGCAGCGGACATAAAAATAGGATGATGATTTTATGATCATAGTGACGATAACGATGGTGATGATATAATCTTTGCATTATACGAAAGCCTATCAAATGCTACGAGCATGCTTTCTCGTGGGCGGCAGGTATCTTGAAATACAGCTTCCGTTGCCCGTATGGAAAGCTGTTAGCGACAGGCGACTGCGATCAAATCAACACTACTACTCTGCCCCCACAAGCTTACCCAACACACTGTAGTAACGCTGTGTTGTGTTCTAACGTTGATAATAACCTAACATAACAGAGTTTCATCGCTGATAGTACAGTTCTCTAGCGCGATTTATGATAAAAACGAAAGACGTACACCGTGGACTTTATGTCTATTCATCCATTTCCCCCCTGCACAAGCTATCTGGCTTTCTGCACAGAATTTTATCCCCTCTCATTGCAAAAGGCATCACGCGTGTGCGCAAATCCACCGATGTTGTTGAAAAAGTTAGGGATCTGGTCCTCGGCGACGACAAGGTGATGGTTTCATTTAATAGTGTCTCTGTTTACTTCCATTTCAACTGACATGGCCGTGGAAGCGTGCGCTGCTGCATACGACGCAAACCCGGCTCTACCGGAGAGGTCGCCAATTAATGTCCCCGACTAGAAGAGGCTCCTCAATTTATGCCTGGGCAAGGCCTACTTCTGTTTTCACAAGGCCATATACAAGCAAATCTCCAGCACACCAATTGGTGCCTCAGTCTCGGTGACCGCTCTGAATCTGACAATAGAATGGCTGGAAAGTCGAGCGCTTGTTTCTATCAGCACAACACCGTGAATTTTAGAGCGCAGCTTAGGCGCCCGTTCCTACGGCGAGCGTCGGCGTCGGCGTAACCGAGCGAATGAGCACAGCGAAAGATGAAAGCGGCAGATTTAAGACGGGAGGAGGAAAGCGGAGGAGGAGGGTGTGGCGAAAGGGTGAGAAGAAAAGCGTAGCGCGGCGACGAGGGCTACGAGATGGCGGTACGTCTGTCTGCGGCAGCTCCTATGATTCGCGCCCACGCGGCACCCGCGCGCTAGCTCTCGCGATCTTTAGATTATCGAGGCAGTCGCGCTACACTTCGCTCCGGTTGCAGCGTGTCGCACGAGACGGATTCACGAAATATATCGCGAAATGAAACCACGTATAGAGCTACACTCGAATTTTGCATTGGGGAATGTCGTAATCGTCGGTCAATGTTTTTCTATGGTGCGTCGACGATTGTTCTTGCGTGATCAAGCGCTGTGCATTGGAAGGTTTCACCACGCATCTAAACAATTAAGCAGGTCCCATTCTGTTCACGGTGGAGATGGAGGTGGACAAGAAACTGCCTTTTTTGATGTGTTGGTAAAAAGGAGCAATGGTGCGCTTTCTTTCAACGTTTGAGTACGCACACTGGCCGGTGCCTGAACTTCATGTCTATTCATCCTAACGCTCACAATATATAGTTGCCTCCTTTTTGGGCCATGCGAGCCGCATTTGCACGAAAACTGAGCACTTTAATTCCTGGTGTGCATACAATCCGGAAGGACTTTTCTACGCGCGGTTACTCTCCTGCGTTCATAAATGCTGTGGAACACCGTTTGTCCAACCCTTTCCAACCTGCCAGTGCCCGTCGGAAGAAACGCACTCCCATTCTTTACGTGCCCAGGATAAGCAAGACCTTATCATGCGTGCTGCGTGAATATGACGTTGAGGTCGACTCACGTTTCTTGTGCGCAAAATGAAGCACGCACTCGTGAGTGGAACAGAAAAGCTGCCCAAAGAAGCCCTTCCTGACGTTGGACTTTCTTCTCAATATCGGCGGCCGTGTTTGCTTTCTCACCGCCACGACCACTTGACAATAAGACACCGCCGTCCATCAAGTGCTGTACACTGCCACGCGAGGGCATACACGCTAGTCCCAGAAATTATTGCATTTGTAAGAGCCTTAACTTCACTCACTCGCTCTGACATGGACGCTTCGGCTGATCACGGTCCCGAGGGCGTTGGAAGCCCTGCATCGGTATCGAGTCGAGTGCACGTCCTGGCGATATTCCTCTCCGCGGAAAGGGAAGAACTCGAGAGTCCCGTCAAGTCTGGCGCGGCGCAGTCCGGGCAGCGGTTCCAGGGGCGAGCCGGTCTCGTTCGTCCACGTGATGGAGGGCCGAGGCTGTCCTGCCGCCGAACAGGACATCAGTGCGCCCGTGGAGTTGGCGAAGATCGTTTGCACGGGAGGCTCGTTCAGGAACGTAGGCGGGGTGGCGCCGTTCGACATAGGCGGCAGGGGCTCACCACGTGCACCTGCGTCACGAAGCGCAAAAAAGAAAGACATGCACGTGCTTCAGAATCAGAGCGTAATTTGCGTATCTCGCTACAAAACGTGCGTGAAGCAAGGAATGTTCGCCAATTTAGTACTAAGAATAAAGCGTGGCAGCTTCGCAAGAAGAACGAACTATCGACGGCTATAGCAAAGTGTCAGTCTGTGACAACCAAAGAATTCAGTACGAACTCCATCCAGAAAAATGCAGTGCGCCTGCCCTTCCCCTCTGATAGAGCTGAATCAGCTGGAGTGCACTCGATCACACATCAATGACCTTGCTCTGCTGATGTAAATGCCAAAATAATTGAAAAATAAAAGCTGGTTGTTGGAAGCTAAAATATGACATTTGCTTGAGCATCGATATTCGGATTACCCACAAAATTTGTCAGGACGTTCAGGTTTCACCCTGAGAGCAGTGACCAAGGAGAAAATAGGCGTTTTAAACATGCAAAACCGCTTGGCGTCACAGAAATAAGCGAACCTAATTATCTGGCGCATACGGCGACAATACCAAATCCTGACTGGGAGCTTACCACTGTCGTTGAAAAGAAAAGTGTACAATCATTGCATTCTACCGGTGCTAACATATGGGGCAGAAACTTGGAGGTTAACAAAGAAGCTCGAGAACAAGTTAATCTTAGGACTAACGTTAAGAGACAGGAAGAGAGCGGTGTGGATCAGAGAACAAACGGGGATAGCCGATATTCTAGTTGACATTAAGCAGAAGAAATGGAGCTGGGCCGGCCATGTAATGCGCAGAATGGATAACCGGTGGACCATTGGGGTTACAGAATGGATACCAAGAGAAGGGAAGTGCAGTCGAGGTGGGCAGAAAACCAGATGGGATGATGAAGTTAGGAAATTTGCAGGCGCAAGTTGGAATACGCTAGCGCGAGACAGGAGTAATTGGAGATCGCAGGGAGGAGGCCTTCGTCCTGCAGTGGGCATAAAATATAGGCTGATGATGATGATGATGATGATGATGATGATGATGATTATCTGGCGCATGTTATATTGTACTCTATGTTCATACCACAGTTGTACGGATGCCTACGGGTGAATTAATGTCCGTGTGTTGTATGGGCAAATTGTAATTTGAGTTGGCGAGCTTACATATAACCTTCTATTCTTAGGTTGTCACCGACAATAGGTATGCAAACTCAGGTTGGTACTTACATGGACATTATGAATTGCAATAAACACCCACGTACTAACAAACATGCGCGGTGTCATGCGCCCAAAGACCCACATAAACAGAGTTCAGTCGATGTCCGCGAGCACTCGCACAGCGCTGCAGTGATGAGGAGCGCCGGTAGAGGGCGATGCGCGTGCTTGTCCCAAAGACATTACTGGAGCGTATGACAACGTAGATCGGAGCATTTTGTGGAATATTCTAGAAGGGGAAGTTATAGGCAACGACTGTGTACAGCTATTGAGAGAGATTTACGGAGAAAATAGTGTTTGCGTTGAATGGGAAGGGATGACGAGCGAGGATAAAGTTGATATCAACAAGGGACTGAGACAGGGTTGCCCTTTATCCCCGCTGCTGTTTATGATGTACGTGGTAAGGATGGAAAGAGCGCTAGAAGAAATCAATATCGGGTTTAACCTCTCATACAAACAAGCCGGCACAACAGTTGAGCAGCAGCTTCCAGGTTTATTTTATGCGGACGACATTGTGTTGCTTGCTAACAAGCAAAGTAATATGCAACGCCTGGCTGATATCTGTGGAGAAGAATGTGAGATGTTCGGATTAAAATTTAGCGTCAAGAATCAGGTTTTATGGTATTCAATGAAAACAGTGAACAGACAGTGTTGATTCAGGGCCAGGAAATACCTCGGGTAAAAGAATACAAATACCTTGTTATATGGACAAACGAAGGCGATAGATATCTGGAGACACAGGAGAAAACAACAACAGCAAAAGGGAAGAGAAATGCGGCCATAATGAAACACAGAGAGCTATGGGGATACAATAGGTACGAGGTGCTCCGGGATATGTGGAAAGGTGTAATGGTTCCAGGGCTTGCATTTGGAAATGCGGTTTTTTGCTTGAAGTCAGGAGTACAATCAGGACTCGATGGAAACCAAAGGTCAGTGGGACGCCTCGCGTTGGGCGCCCACGGGAAGACTACTAATGAAGCTGTGCAGGGTGATATGGGCTGGACAAATTTTGAAGCAAGGGAGGCTCAGAGTGAAATTGATTTTGAAGAACGACTGAGGAAAATGGAAGAAAATACATGGGGTGCAAGAGTATTCAGGTATCTGTACAGGCAAAACATTAACTCACAGTGGAGGAAAAGAACTAGGAAGCTTACCAGCAAACATGCGACCAGTATGGCCAGCAACATGGCAACAAAGAACGTCAAACGCAAAGTGAGGGAGGCGGAGACAAGGTTATGGGTGGCGGCAATGGAAAAGAAACCTGCTATGACTAACTACCTCAAAGGAAAAAGGGAAATCAGGAAAGAAACAATTTATGATAACTGAAAGGGAAGCCTTTCAGTTTAAGGAAACTTTTCGGCCCATGGTCAACAACGGCCTTGCAAAAGAGCGCTCTAAAAGCGTTAACAACATTTCTCGAAGAGAGCGGCATTGTTGGCCGTTATTAACGCTTATAATGTTTCTTTTATTTCAATGTAGCTGTGTATGTGTTTGCGGATTATGTTATGTTTATATTCTGTTCTGACTATATGTGAAAATGCATGTACACGATGTGTGCACAACCCGCTGATTAGAGACTGTATTGTAAGGTGCCATTATTGTTTATATTCTTGAGACTTTCTTCTGCAGTGCAGTGGAGTGATTGAACTTCTACATTGACGTTTTTTTTTTTTTTTTCTCACCGTGTTGCTGTGCAAACGTTGCTTATATGAGAAGGCTATTTTAAACCCTGTATGTTGTAGGTTAGACCCATTCAAGAGCTAAGGAGTAGCCGGCGCCTTACTTGTGCGTCAACATCTCCTCATATCATATCAATAAAAAAAAGGAAGCTCCTTACTTTTCGAAGCGAGATCAGGATGCCTTAGAACGCGCAGTTATAAAGCGAAGTACACCAAGGACGAAGCCGCATGTGCTTGCTGTGGTAAAGCTAGAGAAACGGTGGAACATGTTTTATTGGAATGTGAAGAAATCTACCAGCTGCAAGTCTAGGCTCCTCTGACCTCCTTGAAGTCCTTGGGTTCAGGGATAGCACGGGCAAAGTAAACATGTCAGCTGTAGAGATTAGTAAGAGGCGGTTGGAGGTTTGGTGGCAGAAAAGTAGGGAGACCACAAACAATGGAGACGTACAGAAACAAAGTTCCCACTAATGGTTCAAAAAGGTTGATGCCTGGAATTATTTGTATTTGTGTGTTTCTCAAAAATAAAGGTAGGACATTAGGCAAAATAATAACAAGAGCTTGGTGGCACAACCAACCACCCCGTTTCAAAGGGGGCGCTCATAGCATCCATCCATCCATCCAAAGCGAACGTTCCATGGTGCCGCTCCCTTTACGATCTCACTGGGCGGCCGTGCCACCGACACTTTGCAGATCACGCGATCTCCAACACTGGGCGCGCGCTGCCTTCAAGGCGCCAGCCGTCTCGGCTTGCCCTCGCTGTCGCCCTCGCACCCACCGCAGTGGATCACGTAAAACCTCCAACACTCGCAAAACCTCCAACACGCATGCGCAGTCGCAGTCGGGACAGCACAGGTGCAGTGACTAAGCGAACTTCCCAGCAATGTCTGTAGAGTTGCAATGAGTATTAATGTATCGCATAGAGCGCAGTATTATAGGCTTTCGGACGGAAGAGTAATGGACAAAAAAAGGAAGTCGGCCACTTGCACTACGTTCAAACAAAAAAAAATCATTAAAATGCAAGACACAGAACGAAGGAGCGTAAGATGTATGAAGCAATGCCTGATCATGACACCTAAAAAAACGAAAAATAAAACAGAAGATATGCTTGAATAGCGACCTGATTCTCTTCTCAAGAGAGTGAAAAATATGCTGAGCTCACAACGATATTTTTCAGTGCTCATATCTTGGCATCTAAAACAAGAGACAAGCGGTGCACGAGGGAAGGAAAGCGCGAAATGGTGTTTGCAGCGTATAGATTTGATAGCCTCAGAATTCAATATCGGCTACCTCCAGTGCCCTCGTGGGTGCGGCCCGCCTCGGTTTGAAAGAGTCGAGCCGAAGGACTTCTGTGAATAAAACGTTCTCACACACACACCTCCAGAAAAACTATCTTGCGTTTCAGAGACACACCAATCATGAGGTCATAACCAGCCAATCTACGAGCAATGTAAGAAAACAAAATAACATAGACGCCTCGTTAAGATACAGGATGACATAGCAGTAGAAGGCTAAACACCGTATTTCATTATAGAGCACGCTCTCTCTCTGGCTTTCGTAAACATATATCTCTAATTGTCATCAAGAAGATTCATTGGAGTTGAACAGGCCATGAAATACATAGATCAGATAGCCGGTGCGCCATTAGAGTTATAGAGAATGTGGGTGCGAAGGGAAGGGACTCCGAGGGAGACGCTGTCTAGGACGGCAGACAGCTAGGTGGTGCGACGAGATTGTGGAATCTGTAGGGAGTAGGATTGAGTCCGTTGACGTAAAACAGAAGTAATTCGGGAACGCCAGGAGGCGCCTTCACCCTGCATGCAGTGGACATAAAATGGTCTGATTGTGATGAATATGTCGTCACTTTGACAAACTACAAGCCTATAAGCTACAAAGAAAAAAAAACGGCTTGGCCGAACACACGCTGCCTAGATGCACTCGTACAACGCGGAGCCGCCGGTATTCTGTCCTTCATGCGCCAACGTGAGACAAGAAAAGGGCGGGGCGCGAACATGCGTCTCGCAGTCCTTGTGCCGAGGTTCGATCGGTAGTCTCTTTCTCTTTGATTGAGAAGCCTTTAGTTCTTATCCTGAACGATAGGAGTAAGTAGTAGATCTCAATGGGCGACAAGAAATGAGCACTTAGGATTGCGCAGACGGTCATTCGCCCCATTTCGATCGATGACTTTAGCTTCGGCTACTGATGCTTCCCACCATAGTGTGACGAACGCTCATTCAGCAGTAGTCTTGCAAGGAACACGACTGCAACGCAGAGAAAGGGTTTACAAACGCCAAGTTTTTTTTTCTTAATTTGAAACCGGCATATAGTTAATGGCCAGCGCCGACGTAAGAGTGGAAACTCTCATGTTCAAGTATAAATTAACGAGCTCGGAACTCGGAGGTACACGTAAAGAAACGTTTTTACAGGTTTTCGCAACTTTTCTGGATCATTGATCGAAGTCCAGCGAAGCCATCGCATTTTCTCTGAAGAGCATCGTGCTGTCATTTTTATCCTGCGCTGCTCCACTCAGGTCTTCACCGTCAAGGCTGCTCCGTGCACACCGCTCTGAGCAAAGCAGCTTAGTTAAACACATCTGAAATTTGTAAGGTAATTTTCTGTGACAAAATAGGCTGATGACTACCCGATGATGACTACCCTCTCCCACCGCTTCTTCCACTTTTCCTACTTTCTATCCCCCTTTCGCTGCCCCTCAGATGCTGAGCCGTGCTCCCTATAAGGGCTGCAGAAACATGCATCTTTTGTCTTTTCCTCAACCTCTACTACTACTACTACTACTACTACTACTACTACTACTACTACTACTACTACTTACTACTACTACTACTACTCTGATCTCGTCGAAAACCTCCTAGCCGCCCCCGGAGGCACCGCAACAGTCACCAACGCCGCGCGCGTTTTGTGCGAACGTGGGCAAAACGCCGACGGCGTCGACAACAGTTCTGTGTGTTGCCGGTGCTGCTGCATGTCCAAGTTTGTACAGCTGATAAAACTAGTATCCTTACTCCGTATAGCTCTGTATAAATTTGCTATCGCAATTGATGCTTCGCCTTTCGGGTGAAACTGCGAGACGTTTTTTTAGCAGTAGTGATCAATTCGCGTGCATCTCTAGCTTCCAGTCATTTCTCAATCAACTCGCTCGTTTCCAACTCGTTTAAAATGGTTTACTTAATTTTCTATCATTAATTATAGGTGTAATAGGAAAATTCATGCTGCCAACTCGGGCACAAAACTGGCAGCAGCTCACACCTTACATCAATCACCACTTCATCGTGTTATCTGTTCAATCATATGTCATCGTCCACTTCGAGACCGATTATATCATTGACGGCAGAAAAATCATTATTTCGTTTTGTCAGGTGGGAAAGACAGGGTAGTCCCAAGCTTTATTCATCACTTATCCCTCTCCACTTTCGACAGCCCCCTAACGCAGAGCGCTCGTGTCTATATATAACTGCAACATAGACTTATGCCTAAACCACGTCTCTCGCAGGTTTCTTTATAATGCTAAGTAGTCGCAGTGGGCTTTTTCGCTCCGCTTGTTGCCAAGATGCAAATTCGGGGTACTAGAACTCCTGGCGATTTGACCCGCTTCATTTTGTACCGCGAAAACCAACTTATCTCACGCGCCCCACTCGGTGCAAAGACAAAGCACTGCTCGCGGGAACTTTACATTTTTATTTTTATTGTTATTATTATTCAGGTCAATGGACGTCGCCTCAGGATAATGGTGCGTGGCGGAGTTTAATGAGGCGGCCGTGACTTACGGCTTCGGGGTGGATTAGAAGGCAGCACGATAAAGCTCTCTGCCAGAGCGCGAGCTGCGGAGATTTGAGTTTGAGAAGTACTTGCAGCGACGACAGTAATGGCGAGAGGTCATTTCCAAGGAGAACTGAAATTTGGAATAATTGCGGTGGTTGTCTTAGGCGTCAAGGAAAACACAAAAGAATAAGGAGTGGAAAACGGCGCTTCATTTCGAAGCCTAATGTTTAGTGACGTTTTTTTATTTGAAAACCTAGTGGCTAATTATGAAGGATTGAAAGCCTGTTGGTAATTTAATGCTCAAAAGAGACACGCATGAAAGCAGAGAACACACAACGAGGTCTTGTGGTGTGTCCTCTCCATTCGACCTTGTTTGTATTTAGCGCTAAACAGGGGTTATGCGAATACTGGAAGCAGGTTTTTCTACACTATTAGATTGCCGTATACTCAAGATGGCTCTCATACTCAACATTTAAGCCGAGAGTAAGCTTGCAAGCAGTGAGGATTAAGTAAGGAAGAGATGGTGATTACGATAACGGCACCATCTTGAGTGCTCCTCCACCATTTCAACTGTAAAGGCGGCGTCCACCACCTTGTGTAAGTCAGTGCGGAGAAGCGCACTTGCAAAATGTCCCATATCCCCAACTGATTGTGTGCGCTCAGATTGTGTGCGATCAGTAAATTATTGTTATTATTACTTAGTGGGATTACTTTAGTACAACGAAATGTGACCGATGTGATTACATCGTTCACTAATAACTGCTTGCCTGTAAACGCGCAAAAAACAAAATTAGTATATCTTAGAAATCCACTCAAAGCGACAGTTACGAATAACCCCTGTTTTTACATTGTCATAATTTCTCTTCATGCAAATGCAGGACAGTGGAGTCTCTGAGCCCAGTTAAATATCTGTGTGTGTTCTAGACTGAAGCGCGTCACCTGCTCGCTGTTTAAACTTGAATCTTTTCTACCGACATCTGTGAAAATAAGGATTAGGAATGCCCTTGCATACATCAATACTTCTTTTTTGGCGAGTTGGTACATCTTGAAACTTTGGGCAACAGCGCAAACAGACGACCACAAGAAGGGAGACACGTACACACATTCTGTGTACGTGTCTCCCTTCTTGTGGTCGTCTGTTTGCGCTGTTGCCCAAAGTCCCTTGCATAGAGCAGACTTAGGCACGGAGTAACACTATATTCATTTCGCTCTGCTCGTTGGCAGTGCTGGATTGATGGCATCTTGAAGAGTATGCTTTTAATATGTACTGCGTACAATTTCTCCGTGGCTGACAGTGCTAATTTGTTTTTGTCTCTTGGTCTCTCCTCGCTTAAATCTCGATTTATACAAACAGTTGTTTTACGACACTTCTGTAACTCCGATTTCAAACACTGTTATATTGCTCCTAGAGCATTAAGGAAAGTCCCACGCAAAATATTATTCCATTGTACAATTCAGAGCTACTGAATGTGTGTCTATGTGTCCCAAATCTTCAATCATATCCCTGAGGATTTTTTTCTTTTTTTGCTCCAAGCACGAAGCGTAGCTTAAAGACAATGGCTAAGCTATTCCGAAACATCATATGTTTCCTGTCTGTCGTTTCTTAACTTTTTTTCAGTGTCTCCGAGCTTGCTCGATGTTGCTGTCAGTTTGTCAGTTGCTGTCATTCGTGTTATTTCTTGAAAAACGTGATTTTTGTGTGTGAATCTAGTGGTTTTTGTTTCCATTGTATTTTCGCTCGCCGATGTTGCCGGGCCTAGTCACGCAAGCCTCTTTTTTGGCTTTGACAGGCCCGATATGCTATGTACCGCACTGCAAGAAGGCAATAAAGTATTATTATTATTATTATTATTATTATTATTATTATTATTATTATTATTATTATTATTATTATTATTATTATATTATTATTATTATTATTATTATTATTATTATTATTATTCCAGGACGGTCACTCAGCCACATGAGCTAACCAGGAGGCTAGTGAGGCCTGAACCACCATCTGAGGCCTAAGCCAACGTTTGTAAAAGGCTGAATTTAGTCTCTACAGCTTTTGCGTCCCCGGGCTCGCTCATGTATAGGCCTCAATTATTCACGTTTTTATTTATTTATTTATTTATTTATTTATTTATTTATTTATTTATTTATTTTTCAGGCCACGCAACGTTCAACGCGAGAGAGACCCAGCCACTCAATTTTGGCTTCAAACCTTCAAACCTTGCATTTCCCAGCTGAAAACGCAGTGCCCCGGATGACGTGAGCAAGGCAGAAAGAGAGGTACACAAGTAAACTCGACGGGCTGCGTTGTTGACACATCGTTTGCGGGAGAACCCGAAAACAGGCGGTGGAAAGACGGCGCAGCCAGCATCGGCGCCCTGCTGCCTTCTCATTTCCGGAGACGGACCAACGCAGCCGCGGCTGCGCTTCAGCATCCGGATCCGTCTAGTTTGTTGCTAACCGCAAAAGGAAACTCAAACACGCGCACTCGTTAGTGGATGGGCTTCCAGTCAGACGAACAAGAAAAAGAAATTGTACATGAAAACTTCGAGGCAGGAAAAACGAATACTGTTGTACTGAAGGGATTGCGCGTGCATTCTTTGTTGGATGCATAGCGTCCTCACTCGTTATCACTTGCGTTTGCGCAAGCTCGAGCTGCTAAACTTTACAGACCTGCCGCGCTAGCACGGCAACTTGCAAAGTACAAAAATGAGAAAAGTGAGGACAGCCAGCAAGGAGGCAACGCAACCACACTCAAGAGATTGGAGATGGAAATCAACTTTTGTGAGCGACCCCCTGGTCGCTACTTCCCTAATTAGTGGCGCCTTTAATGAGATCAAGGTGAGATCAGGGGATGAGTTGAATATTACGTATAACCTTGAATTTGGCAGCAAGTAAATGAGAAACCTAGGGCTATTGGTAGAATGGACTTTGTGAATCATGTCCAACTGAGTGAACGAATTACAAAATGGTTTAGTTTAGGTCAATAGGCTCTCAGAGCTGCCTACCGCGACTTGAGAATGACTGGCATGCCCACTCAAACCCATTTTTATTTGTCTGAAGATTTCTTTGCAATGACCCGCGTCTCCTGTGACTGCTTAGCATAGATAGACGTACTCTTTCACTGTTCCAGAAATTTGACAACTAATCACGAAGTATTCTTCACCTTGCCTAGGATATTGAACATTAGTTTTCTGGCATACCAATCTTAAAACCTATGCACAAACGTTGCCGGTCCTCTATCTCTGTGTTAATAAGCCTTCAGCACTACTTAACACGACAATTTTATCTGCAAATCGCACGTTTTGTCCTTTAACTCTTACGCTTACTCCTTCCGAGCATAGTATCTTGAATAAGCGGTGGCAAAACGATGACAATGCTGCTCGATTACGCTTCGTAGTTCCTTACAAAAGCGATAACTGTCCCAAATGCGGACATAAGTCGCTGCTTACTCTTTCGCCGAAATGTTTTCCTCGGTTCCATTTCGAGCCTCAACAGCGTTTAGCTCAGCTGTTCGCATACGGTCCGCTCAGCTTCGAGAAACGAAAGCGTACCAGCAAGCCACAGTAGTATGAAAGACTTAGATGCAAGGCCCCGACCTCTGCGGTCTTCAGGGAGCCCAGCACAGCCTATAATTAGGGTCCTTCGTTCATGGTATTTATAAATTTTACTGCGACACCAGCTACGAAGTCGGAATTGGGTTTGGTTTGCTCCGTCCGTCCGTCTGTCCATTCTGTTACGCTGGCGACGA
Source organism: Dermacentor silvarum (assembly GCF_013339745.2). Classification (NCBI taxonomy): domain Eukaryota; kingdom Metazoa; phylum Arthropoda; class Arachnida; order Ixodida; family Ixodidae; genus Dermacentor; species Dermacentor silvarum. The sequence continues at coordinate 116,212,693 of NC_051157.2, read as the reverse complement.
CCTTTCTCGTCATCGACGACATACAATGATGATAGCTGTCGTCTTCAAGCCACCTAGTCATCCCCAGCATCTCATTCGCCACATCGTCAACGGAAATTCTTGCACAACTGCCTCCACTAGGATGGGAACCCATGTCACTGAAGCCATGTGCATTTAAGAGTCGAGCGCGCTAACCCCTCGGCTAACGCGCAACAACAGCGCTGGGCAATTAGTGCAAGGCTTTACGCTGCACGCAGACTCTGAGAGCAGTGGCTGCTGTGCATGTATTCCGGAGGCCAGAACAAGCAGAACAATGTCGAAAGCAATGACAACGTCAGTGCGAGCAGCGACGATGCCGCAAGAACACTACATTGTTTACGCAGTAGCTCACGGTATTCACAGCCGCAAGTGCCCTACATAGCAACACAGAAAATGTACAGAGAAAATGATACGACTCAAATCTAGAAGGGTGGCACTGCGTTATTTCGCTCCTGACATCAGCTGCAGAAATGTTTTCGCCACAGAGTTGATTAATCTCTAGGCAGGAACATTAAATCGAGTCATCGTGCCTAAAACACATGCAACCTTTCACAAAGCGATTGCACCTTCACCTGCGGCCTAAATATGAATTTAGAAGAAAAACTCCATTTATAAATTGGGCAAGGAGACCAAGTCTGAAGGTCATCTCGAATGACATGCTGCAGTCACGTTGGGCAAGTGAGGGCTTGGACTGTGTCCTAATGAGCAAAGAAATCAAAGAAATGTGAGCGTTTTACACAAAACAAACGAAAATAAACAACATGAATCTAGATTATCTGAATCAAACATATTTAAATAGTGACATGTAGAACCACCTAAAAAAATGCCATAAGGTCTTTCCCAACAGCTTCGAACAAACAGTTCCATAATTATATTCAGTTTAAGGGAATACACATAGCTCCCTTAGACAGAGGTAGTCTCAAAGTGTTAAGGTATCTTTATGTTTGTAATACGAAATGCAAAACATGCATTAGTAGGTCATACGAAAATGATGGTGCCTTTTTGCGTACATCAAAAATATGAAATCACAACCTCTTTATGTATCACAAGTTTGAATTACTGTTTTAACTGTAATAATGCATAATTATTTTTTCAAACACTAAGCTTAAATAATAAGTATTTCATAAAACATCACCCCTGTCCCCTAAAAAGCGCGTTATAACCACTTTGTTCTTGTCCAGTTCCCGTAGTGGGTGCAGCCAATTATTTGAGGAACGAGCAAGCAATGAAAAATGATTGTGGTCTTCATTGCGGGAAAATGCTGCTTTCGTAGTAAATGAGTTCACTGCCGACAGAATCGCGGAAGTCTGCTGTCTTTTTCTTTTTTTATCCCGATAGTAACCTTTTTTTTTTTTTCGTACAGGAAAACCGGGGGCAATCGTGGTTCTTGCGGTTTGATAACACAAAGTTCAGGATTTACCTGGTCGCATTCCCAAACGATTCACACAGGCCACATTCTCCTTCTGGACAGGAAGGTTCTATATACCTAAACCAGCGAAATCACTCATGGGAACAGTAATGGCAAAAAAAAAGAGCTGCTCGCAAGTCATTTGACGAACTCACCTATATAGAACCTCTTGATCAGACATTACCTATATTTTTGAAACAAACTACATAAACAAAAGCTACCGAGACGTGCAAGGCGACTACTTCTTTACTTTCTTGAGTGCGCTTTTCTAAGAAAGGGAAAAGGCTTAGCAGCTACAATGCTGCCATTCTCGTGATTTTGTCGCTAGTTTTAGTGACTTGTTAGTCAGTTTAACCACAAAATGTTTTTCTTCAGTGACCAGCGACTTTTTTTAGCAAGCCTAAAGTGCCTTTTGCCATTGAACCTATACGGTGTCGCCATCGCAACACTGATATCGGTCGATTACTGGTGGACGCCGACCGATATCGGCGAAAGAAGCTGAGACTGCATACTACCCACGAGTAAGGACAATATTGCTGCAAAATTACAATATCACTACAATGGAACGATAGCACCAGTCCCTACATTAATATCAAGTTTCTACCACGCTGTGTTTTCGCAACTTCGAAGCTATCAAGAAACCTCGGTGCGAGGAAGGCAATATAGAAGAACCGCGTTGAAATAGAGCGGCTAATGGAACGTGAACCGGGCACTTCCACTAGCTTTGTGACCACAGAAACTTTTAGTAGTGCTCCAAATCCTCTCCACGCCATCCCTGACACTCTTGTGTTCACAGTCGAATGGCAATTTAGTGCACCGATTCTAAGAATAAGTATCACCTTGCTCATAATACAATAAGCGTCCTTGGATCTATGGTCTATACTTGGTCATCCTTTTTCAAGGCTGGCTCATCGTTGTCGCCGAAGTCTTTGTCGTTGAAGGTGAGGACGCGGCCGTCGCGTGTGTGGACTTCGCCCCTTCCACTGTGTTCTCTCTTGCAGAATAATACAGATGCGTGCAGCAGCGCACAGAAGGTGGGTGTGGAGCATTGTATCGCAGCCAAGTTTCAATAGAAAGATCGGACGAATCGCGGACAGTGGAGTACCAGAGCAAGTAGCTGAAGACATTATGCGCTGATTAATGACGACACTGCATTGTGCAGAGTCGCCCAAATGGGTGTGTAGACGTCCGAGTATAGATACAATGAGCATTGTGGTCGACCGCGTGATCCGCGCGTCTTTTATTTAACGTGTCATATGGTCGTGCACGTATAGGATCCAGAGTTCTTGGGAGCGTGACCCTGTTTGATCACTCTTCACCCCTGTGGAATTCGACGCTCTCCTTACACTGCCATTTTCCTGCCGCGAATAGCTGCTTCCCATTCCTTTCACACACACCCCGCTCTCCGTTGTGTCGAACGAGAGCGTCGACGAATACAGTGGTGATGCCGAAGTCGCCGGTTGCGAATTCCGAAGCCAAATTTCATCATAGGTCCCACCTCGTTTTCAGCTAGCCTCCGGCCTGAATCCTTCGTGGGCCGGCATATATTGTGGTCTTTTGTCGAGCCTCGCGTTGCTTTCCGGCGCTGCGCTTCGAAACACTCGACGATGCCTAATGCCCATAGTGCCGAGGGTGCTCGGGACCCGAATACGAAGCAGCTTTTTCACCGCACCGGCCGCATACATTGCACGTTTCGCTCCTGCATCTGCTCTCTGAGCCTATATTTATACGCAGCCTATATAGATTCAGTGCGCACTGAGCATGACGACTCCATATTGCCACGACCTTGACACGACTGAAAGCCACTCGGTGCAATTCCATGCTAGGCACGTCGGGTTGATCATCGAAGGAGACAACGACGAAGGTGCCAGAGTTGTTCTATAAAACATCTATAGCGTCGACGGAAGTCTTTTGTTGTTTTGTCTGTGACAAACTGGTGGAAGTGCTGGGTACGCGTCTATGTACTCTGACCCCCAGGATCTGCAAGCGGACCACCTACGCAAAAGCCGACGGCTTCAAAGACTACCTCCGGAATACGGCCTTCAAGATCTGCCGAGGATGTCGACCACAACCGCAACCCAGACACAGGAGACATACGGTACGGGACAGCCTCCTGCGTCGCTAGTTCTCCACACGCCCCAATGGCCGCGGCCTTTCCATGGTGAGCCTTTTGAGGACGTGGAAGATTGGCTCGATGACTTCGATCGTGTGGCCGAGGTTAATGATTGGGATGAACGGAAGAAGCTAAGGCGCGTGTACTTCGCCCTAGAGGACTCTGCCCGAACATGGTTCGCTAACCACGAGCCATCCATCACCACCTGGCAAGAATTTCAACGGCAGATACGCGATACGTACAGCAGTCCCGCAAGAAAAGAGCGAGCAGAGCAAGCTCTCCAGAGCAGGGTTCAAAAGCCTAATGAAAGCGTAGCCATGTTCGTAGAGGACATGTCGCGGCTTTTCAAGCGTGCTGACCCTGGCATGACAGAAGCGAAGAAGGTCCGCCTGCTGATGCGAGCAGTGAAAGAGCAGCTGTTTGCAGGACTAATGCGAAGGCCTCCAGCTACAGTAGCTGAGTTGTCAGTGAGGCGACAACAATGGAGCGAGCCCTTCAGCAACGCTCCTCGGTCTACGATCGCCAAATCACCCTGGGATCAGCATCTCCATCTCTCTCGTTGCCCTGTGACACCGATGCGCTTCGAGAGCTTGTGCGTAGTGTCGTGCGGGAGGAGCTTGATCGACTACAGGGAGTGCGTTTTCAGCCGACCGCAACGGCCCTCACAGATATCGTCCGCGAAGAAGTCCGCCAGGCGGCACAGCCATTCGTGCAAACCCGACCTGAAGCCGCCCCTGTACTGACTTATGCGCAAGCAGTGAGGCTACCTGCGCAGCCCGTGAACCACCATAACCTGCCTTGTTCTGAAGAACCGCTGCGCCATTTCCAGGGTCAAACTTCGCATACAACTATGTACGAGTCCACAAGCCCCCGAATCAATACGCGAAAGTCAGACGTGTGGCGCACACCTGACTATCAGCCACTCTGTTTCCACTGTGGCGAAGCGGGCCACTTGTACCGTGCCTGCTACTACCGACGAATAGGACTCCAGGGATATCACCCCGGCGCTCGTCGCCCACGTGAGGGAGAGCGCCCGAGAGAAATCCAGCAATATCTGGCCAGTCGAGATTCGTCGCCGTACGCGCAGTTCCCACCGTTTGAACAGTCCCTGCCAACGAGCCGATCTCCGTCTCCACAGAGGCGCCAGTCACGATCACCACCTCCTCGACGATCGGCGTCACCTAGTCGCTACACTACGTTCTCCGCTTCTGTGGGCAACCGGCCCACGAGCCCAAGTCGGGGAAACTAAGAACAGCGACCTCGGGGGGTGGGGCCGCTGTACAACGCACTTCGAAAGATCCTCCGCTGCGACACCCCGACGGCGACGTCACCGACGACGATAACGATGACGACAACGATGACTGTGTACCTTCGGCACCTTCATTCGAAAACCGTAAACCTGTTTCAGCCGACATACTCGTTTCTGTAGATAACCACCCGGTAACCGCTCTTGTCGATACTGGTGCCGATTATTCTGTTCTAAGCGGACAACTGGCTACTGCACTTCGCAAGGTGACGACACCGTGGCCCGGACCTAAGCTCCGTACAGCCGGCGGTCATGTTCTCACACCGACCGGCAAATGCACTGCGAGGGTACGCATTCGTGAGGCCACGTTTGTCGCTTCATTTATTATACTGGCAGAGTGCTCTAGGCAGATCATTCTCGGTATGGACTTTCTTCTAGAGTACGGGGCAATCATAAACCTTCGCGAGTTGCTTGTCACTTTTTCCAGCGAACATGCAACTCATTCGGACGACTATCACCTACAGTCCACGGTGTTACGCGTTTCTGGTGACTGCGCTACTTTGCCACCACGGAGTACTACGTTGATCACTGTGGAAACAGACGACGATCCTCCCCATCTCGGAATCGCTGAAGGCAATCTGTCAGTCTTGTTGGCTCGACAGGTTTGCGTAGCTCGCGGCATCTTGCAGCTGTCGTCACGGACTGCTCAGATTTTAGTGACTAATTTCAGTCGTGAATACCAGCACTTCGCCCCACGAACTGCCATCGCCTATTTGGAGCCAGTCAGTGACAATCCTGCTTGTTTAACTGTAGGACAGAATGGTGCAGATGCTACCGGTGACGTACTGGCCAACAGCAAGATTGATGTGAATTCAAAATTATCAGGTGGACAACAGGCTAGCATTCGGAGCCTTTTACAGTCTTTTGCGGACTGTTTCGCTTCAACATCGAAGGTCAACCAAACGCCTATTGCGAAACACCGAATTATTACAAATCCCGATGAAAGACCCGTGCGCCAACGTGCCTACCGTGTTTCTCGTAAAGAGCAAGACGCCATCCGCAATCAAGTCCAACAAATGCTTACCGACGACATCATACAGCCCTCCACCAGTCCATGGGCGTCACCTGTAGTTCTGGTGAAAAAGAAAGACGGTACAATGCGTTTTTGTGTTGACTATCGCAAGCTTAACAACGTTACCCCACCCCTGCGTCCCGCTGGACTTCTCCATCCCGTTGATCCTCCACGGATCCCTTTTCAGCAAGTCGGCATAGATTTGCTTGGACCATTCCCCACGTCGAGGGCTGGTAACCGTTGGATTGCTGTAGCCACAGACTACCTTACACGTTACATTGAAACCAGAGCTCTCCCACGAGGCACTGCTAATGATATTGCGACCTTCTTTGTACATGGCATCGTACTCCGCCACGGTGCTCCAACAGTGGTTATAACCGACCGGGGCACAGCATTTACTGCGCAGCTCACAGAAGATATCATGCATCTCAGTGGTTCAGCTCACCGCAAAGCCACTGCTTACCATCCCCAGACGAATGGGCTTACAGAAAGGCTAAACAAAACGATCGCTGATATGATTTCCATGTATGTTGACGTCGACCACAAGAACTGGGACGACGTTCTCCCATATGTTACGTTTGCGTATAATACTGCCGTTCAAGAAACTACCGGCTTCACCCCTTTTCGCTTGGTGCATGGCCGGGAAGCTGTAACAACGTTGGACGCGATGCTTTTACCCACCCACTGTTCTAATGTTGTCACTGATGCTGCCGAATTCGCTCGATGCGCCGAAGAGGCGCGCCAGCTCGCACGAATGCGTATCCGCTACCAACAACACAACGACGCCAACCGATACAATCTTCGTCACCGAGACGTCACTTATCAACCTGGTGACAAAGTATGGGTGTGGACACCGATCCGCCAGCGTGGTCGGTCGGAGAAACTTTTGCGCCGCTACTTTGGACCCTATAGGATCGTTCAACGACTCGGCGACGTGACATACGAAGTGATTCCTGAAGTAGAAGGCACCACTCGCCGTCCCCGACGCCCACGCCTGTCCGATGTCGTTCACGTCTCTCGGTTGAAGCTTTACTACTCCCGCTGACCTCAAAGCTCTACACCTCTCTCATCATCTACGTATACCTTAACAGTATCACTGTGGCACCCCCCAAGTGCATCAATGTTCTGCATCGAGACGATGCTTCTAGGGAGGGGGGTAATGCCACGACCTTGACACGACTGAAAGCCACTCGGTGCAATTCCATGCTAGGCACGTCGGGTTGATCATCGAAGGAGACAACGACGAAGGTGCCAGAGTTGTTCTATAAAACATCTATAGCGTCGACGGAAGTCTTTTGTTGTTTTGTCTGTGACAATATGTAGTATATTTCAAGATGAAGCAAACTTTGTGAGCTGCCATTTCGCTCCCTTACTTCATCTTGCTCCACGTGGGAGCAACGTCCACCGGTAGCACTTCCAGAGAAGCGATGTTACCTAAACTTCTGAATAGACTAGGTTTGCTTGAAGTTTATAATCAGACTTGAAAGCATCGCAATGTCGTCTTATATTGTGTTCCTTTTACTTTTGCGCTGCCATGTGACCTGTGACGTATTTGTAAGTTGCTCACTTGAAAATGAATAGTCGGCAACACCCCTGGGCGCCAGCAGGTTATTTTTCTCGTGAATACAAAAAAAAATTCGTTGCAGAAACCACCGAAGTTTCTTGTCAACATAAGCAAATGAGCTTACGCGGACAACAAAATTGAAATATACCATTACCAGTTCCGAAGTATGCTTCTGGCATCGATGTTTGATGGCGGCGGCACACATCATCATCGACAAGTTTTTGTAGATGACATGACAGCTTAACAACGACGACGGTGTGTGGTGTGGCGACGATGTTATTATGACTACACGACAGGATGACGGTTCAAGCAAGACACCCGCCTAGCGCCCAGCCGCAATAAGGGTGCCAAATCAAGCGATGCGCTTTAATATATGTATATATATATATATATATATATATATATATATATATATATATATATATATATACTAGCGACGATTTAGCGGTATATGCGAGAGAAATGCGTTACCATTACGTCGCAGCTATTTCAAGTCCCGGATTCGATTCATGATTTCAGCCGCATTCCCTACATTGCAAAGTGTTGTTCACGAGCTCACTCGACACACTTCAATGCCTCTTCGAGGATCGAGGTGCCAGCTGACGGTGGTCCGGAGCTCTCTCGCACCTTCTATATCTACCACGAAACCGGCTCGCCACAATTCACACATGCGCACATACACTTTTTTTTCTCAACTTTCGCACTCCTACACCCATTAAAATTTTCCAGTTTCACCCGAAAGCGAGGCATTGAAACTGATAGCAAGGTTGAACGTTGCGCTTCGACTCCTCGAGCGGAGTTCCACGAACGGAAGCCTGCACACGCACCGAAGACAGGTGGGGACGCCGCGATACTGTTCGCGCACCAGCTCGCTGTGACATCATAGATTTTTACAGCCCCTACTTAGCTGTAGTTAACAGTCTATCTGCAAAATAAATAAAACAAGATTACATTTCCTTCTAGCAGATTAAAAAAATTTGCCGCGTATCTGCGTGCTTCGCTGCAAATGTCGTCGAAAGACGATAGTCTTCTGCCGGCCGTACTACATGAGTGCTGGTCTGATCCGCGGCCACCCGTGATGCTGTTCTCGTACCATTTCCGTCCTGGCATGAAGGTTTGTTTGAACAGATTTCATTTTACCGCATTATTTCATCAAGCGGCCATTTATGTTTTGCACTGCCTCAGACAGCGCTTCCTTTATGTTGAATCGGCCGCATCTTGCTGGCATTCATAAAATTGAGGAGGCGCTGCGTGAGACATGGATGCCATCTGGCAATACATCGGGAAACATGAGCTTGTGCAGAGGGTTTCCTTCCTCCATGGCAGAGGGCGCTCGTCGGCGCGCAGTCGGGGAACGTCGTTCGTCGGCGCGCATAGCATGGCATTTTCAGCGCAGCTTAAGAAACTAGGGTCTTCAGAGTTATGTATCTATGTATTTTCTATTAAAGGAACACACCTCCTAATACTTACCTAGTGATGTTGCGCCTCAGATATGCGTAATATTTACTTTGTGATCGATAACGTTCACAAGTATGAACAGCCGTACCAGTTTAAGTAGTGTGGGCGGCAAGCAAGTGGTCCAACTTTGGCCGGGTGGCTGAGTCGGGTGACAGACAGACAGACAGACAGACAGACAGACAGACAGACAAACAGACCAAATTTTCAGCGTTTAAGTTCCCCAAGAAAGACTATCGTCTTTAAAAAAAACGTCAATACGGAAATTTCATAAATCTTCCACCGCTAAAGTGACTCAAATAGTAAAGAATATTTTCAAATCAATGACGTCACGTGGACGTATCGACGCTTAGGTTTCGGCGGAAAATTAACAAAAAAATAATAAGGCCCGCATTCATTTTCTCCTTTTCGCCAAGTAAATAAAAATTGTTGTCGAGGAATACTCGACCAGTCTATAGACTGATTGAGTGGTCCTCTATTGCCCTTTAATAACGGCACATATAAATACCAGGAAAATTTGTATTTTCTACATAAATGCGCAAAACACATCGATAATTCAACGATTCAACGAAAATAAAAAATTATTTAGCTCAAAATTCTTCAATATGGACGAAAACCAAAGCAGAAAACTGAAGGTGGGCTTCACTCAATCTCTCCGTCAGCTTCATTTGGAAATTTGTACAAACAGCTGTCGTCACGTGCGAACCATAGGTGTACATTTCATTAGCTTTACTTTACGTGTGTAATACTACTGCAGCCGGACATCTGGCATCGGTCGGTCTTGCCTGACCGTGCTTTCAAAATAACGCGAGTCACGTCACGAACTCTTTCTTCCTCGTCCTGCGTCTCTGGCAACAAATGATGCTTGCAGCCCGTCATTTAGTGTTGGCGGAAGACATTTAGCCAGAAACTTCGTCCTCATTCTCAAAAATCTGCAAGAAAAAAATTGTTTTCTGGTATGTTGCCTGCACCCAACATTCGTCAAGAAAGAATAAATGCCCCTTTAAACCATACTCATCGCGGGCTTCACTGCTTGTGCCACTGATCTTGCCAAGAAAAATAAGCAGACATTTCACTGAATCGTTCACTGCCCGTTCATAGTCTCGTCTCACGAAATATTCACGCACATCGTGCATGGAGGAGCATCCTGCTTACCCTTGCTGTTTTTTAACGCGACAGCGTTAAGGGCTCTGTGTCGCAGAAAATACGGCTTCGGCGTCCGCGTTAAGCATCGGCCTCTGGCGGAAATAATCATGCCGAACCAAATCATCCCGAACCACCCCGACCACACAGGCCCTCCGCGTGGCGCAAGGCGTTAGTGAACAAAAATTGAATTTCTCAGAGTAAAATCCACCAGAAAAATTGTAAAGCACAACTTAACCACCACCTACAGACGTGATTGTAATTTGAATATACGAGAAAAAAGCCTGATAAACAACCAGAAATCTTTGAATGCGATCGCGTTCCACTCATAAAGGCGAAGCGTAAGCGCCCTCCAATTCTGACGGTGTTTCGCTGTACTTTGGTTCTAGGCAACATTGAGGGGAATATTGAAAACCGAGCCTTTCTAAATTTTGATCGGGCCCCATGCCGCAGAAAATACGGTGTCGGTGTCGGCGTAAACGACGTCCAATAACGCTATCGCGTTCCATTCTTAACCCTTCAATGACGAGACATATAAATACCCAGAAAAAAAATTATTTTCTATATAAATGTCCAAAACACATCAAGCATAAGCATAATCAATTTAAAGAAAAAAATGTTTTGCGGGAAATTTTTTCGCCAACGGAGTTGCAAAACGCCAGGCAGGAAACTAGAAGTGGGCTTCACCCCAAGCCACCCAAGGCTTCGTTTTTGATTTCTATAGACAACTCTCGTCACATGTAAACCATAGGTGTACATTTAATTGGCTTTACATCACATGTGCGACACCACTGGAGCTGGATATCTTGCATCGGCCTGTCTCCGCTGACCTTGCTATCGAAAGACAGTGGGTCGCGTGCCAAACTACTTCTTCCTCGTCCAGTGCTTCTGCTCTAAACCAACAAATGGCGCTTCCTGCCTGTGATTCAGTGTCGGCCGAAGACAGTTAGCCAGAAACTTCGTATTCAATACTGAAAGACGGCAAGCAAAAATAATTTCTGGTTTGTTGCCTGTAGGCAACAGTTGTCAATAAAGGGTTAAAAGCGTACTCCAAGTTTTTTTTTTCTGGACGCCATGATTGGAGCGCTTACAGGCTAACGGAATCCTTACAGGCTAATGGTCAAACACTGGGCTTCTTTCCATAAAATCTATAAATGAGCGTCAGGCAGCTTCGCAATGGCCATATATAGACTCATGATGTCGGGTAAGTACTCACGGCAGATATCGCGCCATCGGCAGTCTTTTCGTTTTCATTTGTTTCGTCCTTCCTCGTCTTATGTTATTTCTTCCCTTCATTCCTTTTCAGATGATGTCAGTGTGCATTAAAAAGTTGTGGTTTAGAAAGTGCGATAACGCAATTTAGGTTCCTCTCGTTTTGCAGAAATGATTGAAGAGGCCCTAAATGTAATCGTATGGACACGCTGAGACATTCTACTCCTTGATGTTCCTGTAGCAAATAGTTCCCTTCTGAACAAAATTTGGCTATTTCCCCACGCCCCCATAGTTGGAACAGCTCAGATGATTGTGTCAGAAATTCGGATACAGAAAAGAATGGTACCTGTGCGTGCCTGATGCCTGTATTTCACGCTTAACAAAAAAAAAACTAATTTCGGTGTTTTACGTCTCAAAACGATGGCTTTATTAAGAGGCACGTCGTAGCGGGTGGTTCCAGATTAATTCTGACCACCTGGGGTTCTTTAACGTGCACCCAGTTCCCGATACGTGGGCACGTTCGCATTCAGCGCGATCAAAATGCAGTCGTGATTTGATGCCGCGACCTTGGCGCATAGCAGCGCTATACTCCAAAGCCCCTACGCCCCCGTGGCAGACAAGTGCAGACCACTCTCATTCTTTGGTGCATTGAGTCGCGTACCTGGAAATCGATTTCTTTGTCGATGCTTCCACCAGCGAGAAAACCCACTCACTTCCTCGTCACTCTCTCATCACCCTGGAAACCAGTACGGCCACTTTAAAACGGCCCACGTTTGCCGATTTTATTTAAGCGAAGTGCCGATAAAAAGGTTGGGTTGTGTTTACGAGGAATAAAGAGGGCACTTTTTATTTAACTCTTTAAGGTACAGCCGCCCAAATCTTTAACTAGCGTGCGCGAGCGGCGACTTTCTGTGCGCCAGCACCTTAAACTAGGAACAAGCTTACAAATGACTCTGCTATCTTCACGAGCTTCGTGAGCATTAGTTAACCTCGACCATTCCGCAAGTTCGTTCGATCGTAACGCACTGGACAGCAGACAAAAACGCATATACATAAGCTATTTAAAGATTTGGCCGGCTATACCAGGTGGCGTTGGCAGGCAATCACTGTCGGATGATGCTATTCTCGGCCCATGGCCTGACACTTCCACTGAAATGCAGATAACTAAAGCGCTGCTGAAGTTCCTGCATGACACGAAACCAGACGAGCAGCACCAGTAGGGCCACCGCCTAATGCACGTAAGCCCTCACCACTTCTCTTCTCCTCATCCATCCCAATATTTTCACCCCCCTTCCCTTTACCCCAGTGCACGACCTGCTCTGTCTTTCCCGTCAATAAAATCCCTCTTTAAGGTATCTGGACGTGCTATAGTGACAAAAACAAAAGACGTATCTAGTGACGGAAGAGGGGCCGAATGGGCATTGTGTCCTTTCTTTCTTCCTCTTAAAGTTTGTTTGCTTTGTGCGTGTTTATTTATTTTTTATTTTTGTTGCCTTCGTTCTGAATCAATCAAGTTTTCAATTTTCAATAGGCAGTTCAAGCAAGCAAAGGTTCTGGGGAGATCAGAAGTTTTCAGGTTGTTCAGAAACAAAATCTTTTATCCAAACTAAGCGAAAAAGAAATTACAAAAAAAGGCAGCTAAGCGGTCTATGTGGATACGAAAACGCTGAAAACAAAAAGTAGAGATGAAAATTATAATGCCAATTTAACGCCAAAAGAATAGCTAGCGATATTAAGCTGTCACGGGGAGGCTCGTGCTATAACAATTCTTCGTCCTCTGGTAGTACTTTGCTCTAGTTTCATTCTCTTTAACTTAGCTCTCCCGTCACTGTAGTTTTTATCGATCTGCTTAGATTTTGTTGAGAGCGCCTCCGTGTCAATATTATCCCCCGTTATAGTGGAGGAGCACGTCGCGCGGAAATCTTTTGAGCTTATCTATCCGCTCCCAACTTATCAAGGAAATCCTGCAGCCACACCTCAGCAATATTGCGAGATTGGCTTCATTTCGGCACCTGCTGATGGCTTTGCTCTTCCTATCACAGCAAGCAGTATTGAGGTAGGGTTGAATAAGGTTTCTTTAGAGGCAAAATGAGCTTTCTTTCTTGTTTCTTTTTTTTTTCTTTAAGTTTTTTTTCGTATAGGCGTGAAGTATTTTTACATGTGGTATTAAGCTTAGACAGCACAACGTGTGGAGGCTTGCCTCCTGGTATAGTGCATTAAAATATTCTTCCAAGCTATCAATCTAGCCGTGCAAAGGTCATTGAAGCTGTCTCCACTAACGCATACTATACGATGTGGATTAAGAGCTAGCTTTATCAGGGAACTTATAAAAACGAAAAAAGAAGCAAAACTAAGACTGTATGAGAGGGTATCCGAGAACCTTCATCTCCTACCCAGGAATGCGATGTGGGCGTGTTGGTTCATCATCGCAAAATTATAAATCGGAGACTAGAGAACCATTCCGAAAGAACAAACGTATAATCTGTTAATCACAAATTGGCCTTTAGCCACAAAGATGCTCAAGCGAAGAGCCTTTCAGATTCAACCTGATAATTCAAATGAACCATAAACAAAAGTCGCAACTCTGACCTTTCTAGATGTAGAAAAAGCTTACGAATCCAAACGGTAGGTCAGCCAAAGACAGCCCCGTTTTAATAAATAAATCTAGGTCGCTGTGAACTTGGCAATTGTATCGCTGTTTTTCGAGAAATCGTCGTATGCGCCCCAACAATGATGTCACAGCAGTCGCCATTCAAAAGAGCATGTAAAAGTGTATTTTCTACCCATAAAATCAGAATAGCGCCGACCAGTAATACAACGGGAAAGGTGGCATTGGTGAAGCTCATATATATAGAACACTATGTCGGGACCGAAAGAGCGAAGAGAAGTGTAAAGCGTATAATCTGGAGTTTGTCGCGCAGACTGCCGAAACGCTGTTAACGAGCAGCCGAACCGACTTGTCCGCAACAACCTCCAATTAACGGTGTTTGCGAAACGTTGCCTGAACAGAGCGAAACAGCGAAAAAATACGACCCCTGTATAGCAACTCAAGGTGCTGTGGAAAACACCAATTTTTCACCCATTCGCCACCTTGTTTTTTTTGTATGTTTTTTTTTTTATGTATGGGACGCCGGAGGTTATTGATGGAGGCAAAGATAGGTGCCAGGTTTACGGCATCTGGTACAAGGCACATCTAGAAGCATCCATGATTCTTAAACAGCTCCTTTAAGCCACTTATTCTGCATAACTTACAGCTACGAGCGGCACTCTGTATTTTTCTAAATATTTGGTATGACCAGAAGCACCAGAACTGAAGCTTTGATCCCTCGATGTACCATAACAACACCGCAGCATCAATCTATTCGTCAGGTTGCAAATTGTCAAGAAGAATACCAGCGACTGCATGGCTGGTGAAAAAGTGGCCGTTGTTCATTCGTTTCTTAGGTCAACTTCTTATCTTGTTGTCACATTTGAATTGCATCGTGTACGGAAGTGTATTGAATTTTAATTAACGCATAACATGTGCTTACATAACACAGCTTACCATCGCGGCTAAACTAATGAGCCTGTCTATTCGCTTTGCCAGATACGTTTATTATTATTTATTCATACTGTCAACCTCTAATGAGGGTTCTTACAGGAGGGTAGGTAAAGGAAAGGAAACATACAGCCTATACGTGCACAAAGACACCAAGATGCCGCATAATCCTTCAAGAGTTCTCAAATGCAAGAATATCGCTTGTATTCACTGCAAACGTTGATAACGCGTTACACAGTTGCAACGCATCCCAACAAACCGCCATACTTACCCAAACATATCATTGGAATATTCAGAACGACTCTTCCTCGTTATAACGCTACAGCTAACAAGACCCGATCATTATAGTTGGCGCAGTTTAACGTAGCTATATATTGACGCAGTCGTCGTCACAGGACACGGTTTGATCACGAGAAGGTTTCCTTTTCCCGTGAATTTTGTCAGCATGTGGAAGCAGAACATTCAAAACGACGGTCACTCGTGGGAGAATGGAAGAGGAACTGTTTGTACTGCTTTATCGATATTCAATTTCCGGAGCGTAGAATGGTACGAATAAACGTACGAAAACACACGCTATAACACAATGAAACTAATTATACAATGAGAGTGGATTACAACCGTTGAGGCGTGCCTTACCTCTCAGAGGCAAAACAACAATACTATGGTGAATGTAAAATATTTATTTCGTTAATTCAAAAGCCTCACATGCTCCAATAGCAGTATTACGCAAAGAGAGAGAGAGAGAAAGGGGGGGGGATATACTATAAATGTTTACAAGTAGAACCGCCATGTTGTTAGACAGGAACAAAACATGTGCAGACATAAGCGGTTGTGTCGGCGGGGGTTTCACGACAAAGCTCGTGAGGCGCTGTCGAAACAATTCTCGTTAGCCTGAAATCCTGCGGCCCAGAAACGGACAAGAGCAAAAGCAGAGATTTCGCAAGCATTAACGTGCACGATGCTCTAGTGATCCCTGCGACAGTCAGACGTAAAGTTAAATCAACCGTGCATTCATCCGAATTAGGCGTGTCCTGGACAAGACAAATACGTAGCCTGACGGGAGGAATTTCGGTAGCGACCGTTTGTAGCAAAATTGGGTGAAACACATGCATGCCAGAGAGCATTTGTCCGTATCGATGAATCGTATTAGTTCCAACTGGCGCGTTCGTTCACGCACGTGCGACTCCTGATTGGTGGCGAGTAGTCGAACAATGAGTCAGCCGACTATCCATTCCCGGTCACTTGCACTTTTGTAACTTTTATGGATTCGTCATGCTTTACATTATAAAAGCACCGCCGACTGCTATCTGACACCGCTTTTGTTAAGCGAAGCTTCTTGCAGCTACCACGCACGCATTGGATCGACGATCTATAAGGCTTGCTTCACACCACCTTCGTCAGCCCCGTCTCGTCATTCGTCACAGCACCGGCGTACTTCAGGAAACATAGTTTTTTTCTCGCTGCTTTCTCCTAAACAACAGGACGCCAGCGAAGAAATTGTTCGATGCTCTTAACGTCCTTTGGCGTGCCTTTCTTGAGGAGAAATCAGCCCACTAGGCGTGTTTCAAGTCGATGTGACTGAATAAAAGGCACATATAAAGTGCTGAAAATACTAAGTTACTGATGCTTCATTATTCTGGTTCATTGTTGTTGTCGCTGCCGTTGCTGTTGCGCATTCAGCTTATTGCGTCCTACTTAATCAGAATATCCACGCCTTCACAGATAACTCTTTAAGCCAAGTGTAAGTAACGTACAAGCACTGCCCCCGTCGAAGTAAACGTCTAGGGAAAGCTCCGCAGACGCGCTTCAGTGTCTCGTCTATAAGTGATAGCGCTAGCTGTATATTGAGCCGAGTATCCAAAGTACCAATATGCTACATTGCCTCCTCAATGGTTTCGATGAGAGGTTTTAGCAGCGGAGCTGTTTAAGCCGGCCGTTAGTCCGTCCGTCGTTAGAAAAAATGTGGGCCGATCCTGGCGGGGGTGCAGAAAGGGTCCAAGTGCAATGACCTACACCCCTGTGAACTAGTGAAGCTGAGCCTGGCTAAGTCTAGCTAAGCATGGTTGGGACTGCTTAAGCTTAGTCAGTCATCGATAGCCAATTGATAGCCAATCAATAGCTCATCGATAATTATTCAATAATCAATAAATTCCGGGAAATTGCTGGGGATGACTTGGTAGTGCTCAGCCTAGCCCAAATATGTGGCCAATAGCTTGCGATAGATAATCGATAGCCAATCAATAGCTAATCCATAATCGACAAATAATCAATAAATTCCGGGAAATGCTGGGAAATGCTGGGGATGACTTGGCAGTGCTTAGCCCAGCCCAAATACGTGGCCAGTACTTTGCCGATAGCCAATCAATATCCAATCGATAATCAATCAATAATCAATAAATTCTGGAAAATGCCGGGGATGACTTGGTAGTGCTTAGCCTAGCCCAAAAGCCAGGACTAGCTAGGAGCGCATCAGCTCCGCTGTCTCTTTAACATTGCGCCTCCAGTGTAAGTAAGCTACACGCAATTTTTTAGACTACCTGCCACTTTATTTTTAACTTGCAATCGGCTATTTGCTCTTAGCAGCATTGCGTGGCTGCTTTGTCCTCGAAGCGAGCGGTGACAAATTGGCGCCTAGGCCCCACGCCGATCGTCATGGCTCTTTAGTTGTCATGACGATTCATAGCCCGGGTCGATTCATAGCCGCACACCGCACCGCCCGCCAGCCGCATGCGGTCGTGCGAAAAAAAAAAAAAAAAAAAGTGCGCATGTCTGCACTGGTGCACTGCACTGGCGCACAAATTTCGGTTTACACTGGGTCCGCACATGCATTGTGTAAACCTAAATTAGTTCATCAGTGGGCGACATGTGCACCTCCTTGCGCGAGCGAGCGCGTGCGACCGGTAGGCACTGCGCCTCGAGCGTAAGTCGGTCTTAACGTGCTGCTTCTTTGAGCAATGATAAATATAATTTCTAATCCTTAATCCCGGCTTGGCCTTCCTTCTGCGCCCCTGCTGAGAAAATAACGCCGACGCATTTATAACCTCGAAGCAAATAACCTCGAAGTATTTATGAACGAACTATGCATAAGGAAGGATCTTGCCAATGCGGTATTTCTTTTTTTCTCTGGGTCGAGTTTCATGATACTATAGCTTAAGCGCCTACAATATGTCGCCGAGTTTAGGTATTACGGAGCTCTCAGAAAGCTGCATACAATACAATACAATACAATACAATACAATACAATACAATACAATACAGTATAAAGATGGGCCTCATCGGCCGCTTACATGTAAACTGCAGGATAAGTGCAAAAAATGTTTTACAATTAAAGCGCGATATATGATATTGTGCTGCTCTTAAAATTTGTCTTTCTAAGCTTCCAAAGCCTATGGCCTATGCTTCTTTCGCGCGAGAATGTGTCACCAATAGCACTTGTCTGTTGAGCTGGCTCTTCAGTTGCTGAGTGTAGTACTGCGTGTGGCAAAGTCTGGCCACACACGAAAAAGAGGACGCAGGAGACGCGCGGGCTCTGCGTTCGAAAGAAAAGAAAAATCAGTCTTAAGGGTTAGCCTTGCAAAAAGGTCGTGTCCTTCCTTTTCCGGCGACACTAGTGACCGGGGACCATGGACGCAGCCGCACCTTCCGTCGGCGCCTCGACGGCTCAGCTCCACATCGCTGCTCTTCTTTCTATCCCTGTGGCGCACTACGCTGTCAAGATGCCGCCGTACAGCCGCCAGCCTCCTCACATAAGGTTTCTTCAGGTGGTGTCCAGCTTCCAGGCCGCGCTCGTAACCTCTCAGCAGACCCGCTACGCCCACCTACAATAGCTGCCCTACCTCGTGACGTGGCCCTCCAGGTGTCTGACCTCCTGAGTGCACCTCAGTCTCCGACGCCCTACGACACACTCAAGGCCGCTATACTAGAGCGCACGGTCCTTTCCGAGAGACGACGTTTGTCGTTTTAACGGTATGTCCACCAACCGACACCGTCGCCGGCCCGCCGCTCCTCTCACGAACATTCCCCTGACCAGCTCCCATTCCTATATGCTGGTACAATCGACGTTTTGGCGCTTCGGCACGCCGGTGCACACGACCTTCTTCCTGGATGGGAAACGATATCCGGGAGCACTAGCGGCCGCAAGTGAACCCCGAGAAAACCTCAGTCGCCTTTTTTTCCGTCCCTGACTCTGTCGATGGATTGAAATTTCTCGTTGACACAGATGCTGAGGTGAGCGTGTTGCCGGCAAGAGCGGAGGACAAACGCTGCCCATCCATCCTGCAATTACAAGCCGTGGATTGTTCGAGCATTCCAGTTTTTCGTCGCAAATCGTTCACACCCGCAACCTCAGCCTCCGTAGAACTTTCCGGTATAGCTATTCCTTGTTTCATCTGTAAGTCATCCTATACTAGGTGCCGACTTCATCTCTCATTTCGGCCTTCTGGTTGACATGGCCCACAAGAGGATCGTAGATTCCGCTACCGGATCCAGCATAGCTGGCAAACCTTTTCCGCTTGCACCATTAGCCTTCAGGGTGCAACGTGCAATACCGGAGCCACTTGCCGCCCTCCTTCACGAACACCCGTCTTTAACTGCGCCACCCGACTCGGCTAAACCTGTGGTTCACAGTGTTCAGCGTTCACAGTGTTCACAGAATATAAAGAAGGAAATAGAATTCTGCTTAAATAATATGGTATGGCAAACCGTGCGATTAAATAAAATTCACGAACGATGGAGTAAGCTCTTTTCATTTTTTTTCTATTTGACATTTTATTCACGCCATTGTCTTCCCAAATATCTTTTACCTACTATCGTTTTACCTATCGTTCAAGTGCTCCAACTTTGTTAGAATGTGAGCGGAGTGAGAAGCTACATCTCTGGTTCAATTATCCAGCCCTGGACGAACTTCGCAGAACGCTTACCGTGTATCGTTTCTGTCCCCACAAGGTAACAAAACAATCTGACTGCTTTTCAAATTAAATTGAAAACGTTCGACTCTGTCAAAATGAAACAAAAAAATACAATGCACGCGCTTGCCAGAAGCTATATATTTAGAGTTAGGGTGAAAACATGTGTCTCAAAAGCAGAAGAGAGAGAGAGAGAAACATAAAAGCAAGGAGCATGCCCATCGAGTTTTGTTGGAGAGGTTGGCAACGTGCTCGAAATCCCAAAGCTGAGCAAAATGAACTCCTCCTCCAAACTTCTCTCTTTGCGCCCCCCCCCCCCCTCCCTTGCCGCTTTTCCGGCTCATCCAACTTTTTTGGAAGCAACGAGACAGAACAAATAAAATAGGCAGCTAAAAACGGTATTTCTCACTGCAGAAAACAAAATTGAGTGTTATAAAAGGAAGAAATTTCTAACTTGGCTCAGCTCCGACGCCTATATAGGTAAGCTGAACCGCGCTCAGAACATTGAACTATTATGAGGAAAAAGTAAACGTTTTCAAGTCACGCTTCATTCCATTCGCAGGCACTTTGATTCATGCCCTTCTTTTCTTTCACTTTCATTTGTGGTTTCCCCTTTTTGCGAGTCTCACGACTAGTTCTCGACGACAGACCTCTTTCAACGGTTGTCCATTCCCTTACGCTGTTATATTTTGTTGCGTCGCTATGATCATTCGCTCGTCACCTAGTGTAAGTTTACGGAAGAGGTGATAGGGAGCAAGCAAAACATAGTCTTTTTCTTTTTCCTACGGACACCTAGTGCGGCAGCATCGCTCCCTTTCTATTAGGTTGCAGAAAAATTTTAGCAATTGGTTCCCACTTGTTGACTTTGTCTATCCCACTACCTCGTGCGTATATACTATAAGGCGTGTTTATTTAATTTTTTTTAACACTATGCAATTTTTTAATAATATGCAGCACATCCAACGAGTTGGAATATATATACTGGGAACATTTGTACTAGTGGATAAAGAGTCGAAACACGAGTACACGCAGGCACGCACGCACGCACGCACGCACGCACACACACACAGACACACACACACGATCGCGGGCGCACACTAATTATACCAAGCCACCCGACAGGAATAACCAATGGTTCACAGGGTTCAGCGTTCATAGTGTTCACAGAATATAAAGAAGGAAATAGAATTCTACTTAAATAATATGCTATGGCAAACCATGCGATTAAATAAAATTCACGTACGATGCAGTACGATCTTTTCATCCTCTCAACTTGACAATTTATTCACGCCATTTTCTTCCCAAATATTTTTTTACCTGCTATCGTTTTACCTATCGTTCAAGTGCTCCGACTTTGTCACTAGTACTTAGCGGAGCTGCTAAGTACTAGTGACTAGGACGGACGCCTTGAACGCATCATGCTATCAACAATATTGTTGAGCTAACAAAAACACCTACAAAAGCAATCCAAATCCAATTATCAGTTGGTGACTTAAAATTTACCGTTATTTAGTTACCTTCTCAACATTACATTTCCCAAAAATGCTGGCCACCAGCACAAGCAGATGTTTTGTAGATGTAGATGTAGAGCCTTGGAGTTACTGGCACAGTTTTGGTGACAAAACCTTCAGGCTTCGCCGTTCACTTCTTTGCACACGTGGTGGTCATTTTCTCGCCACTGTAAAAAATCATTCCTTTATTTAGGCAAGCTCTTAATTTTTTATCTGCCTAGAAGTGCGTCTAAACAAGAGGCATTAAACTTGTCAAGCTGTTTTTGCTACTAGATATCACCTTGCCGGTGTCTCATGATACTCGACAAAATTGCTGAGCTGCCAGTTAATGGTTGAGGCGCGCTTTTCGTGCAGTGCACGAGGCGTACTGCTTTCCATGCCTTTCATGAATTATGAGCAAAAATACATAGTGAATATTGCATTTACAGGAAATATAGATTGTCAATCGAACATTGCAAATGATGCCTTATGCGAAATTAAAAAAAATGTAATGGGCAGCTGACGCACACATTAACCTTGAAAACGGCGGTTTGTGAGCTTCTTAGTTACTCCAATAATGTTGCCTCTACCTGGCCGTGAACAGAATGCTATTCTGAGGCATATCGAGAGAGCCTTGAGGCACAGCACAACAATTCCACTCTTTGCGAGCAGCTTAGAGATTGATAGAAGTGGCGATAGCGCCGATGATCAAATACAGATCATAAAACGTCAAGGCAGTCAGCAGGCAGCAAAAATGTCGTTTGGCTGACTTCGCTGGCAGATCGACTCCATCACGAAATATTCGTTGCCGTAGACTAAGCAAGCTCGCACTTCTCCGACGACATCGAAGAGCCTAGTTTCGTATTTATCCCCCTTACTGACAACAAGGCACGGAGTAGGACGAAGAGGAAAGGCGCCTCTATAAAACAAAATATTTTGAAATGAAAAGGCCTAAAAATGGCATAAATGAGATGTCTTAACGGTTATGGTAGAATGGTAAGTTCCTTTCTAACCGGTATTATAGAGGTGACTTTTGTACTTGGCACAACGGTGCTTCTTTTTTTTTTTTCTTTTTTCCATTGCGATGTATTTCGGTGTTTGAGGAGTACAAAGAGCATTTTGATTGCCTTCCAACATTAGTACAAATATAAAACGTTGTGCTGCGGGGCTTGATAAGCAAGCAGAAAACACCAGTCTTGGACCATTACACAATCAACCTTAAAGGGACACTAAAGGGCAAAATGATTTCTTCTGTATCAGTAGATTACCCTTCCACAATACCGAAAACACCACTCTTACCGCGAGAAGCCACTTGGTAAGCCAAAAAGAAACGAAAACCACAAAAAGCGAGTGGCGATAACACCTTGAAGTTCCCGCACCAGCTCACCGTGACGTCATGGATTTTGATAGTGTCTTCTAAGTCCCAGTTAATCCTTTAGCGATAAACATTGACTACATTGTGTTCTAAAGCAGCCCAAGACTGAATATGGCAAGTTTAGCGAACTTTTACTGAGCCAACGTGGCCCAAATACGAAAAATTACTTTAAAAGTCGTGACGTCACACTGAAGTGTTGACGTTGGGGTTTCCGCGCGAAATTAAAGAAAAATTAACTTTGAGCTTCATTTTCTCTTCTAATTGACCTATTGCACTGTAATTAACGCAGCAGAGTTTTGGAAGAATACTTTATCAGTCTAAGTTGATTTATTATTTTGCTTTAGTGTCCCTTTAACTGGCAGCTCGACGATATTTTTGACCCCGTGGATGGTTAGTTTTTGGAGGAAGGTCTTGATATCTATTTTGGTATGCATTTGTGCATTATAAAGAAAAAATAAAGCAATAAACGAATTCTCGGTCAAGTCTTTCTTATGTTTCCAGGGTTAAGGGTTAAGGAACTACCCGCAATTTATGCCGCAATTTTGAAACGCTCTACTTCGTGATGGTGCAATTCGATCGATATATACACGGTTTCGCGCGTGTGATAGCAGCGGCGAGCCTGCCACCCCAATAAACTTCCCATCAAGTCTCTTGCTATAGTCTACTACGCTGGCACAAAAAGCGTGTTTCTTAGTTCTTTATATGTACAGAAAGTCTGTTTTTACGCTTTTAGGTCAAAGAAACGCGCATAATGCCTCAAGGCTAATAATGTTTCGCGCACGTTACCACAACCTTAACTATTAAAATTGCGATTAATTACAGGACAATAAGTGTTGAAAATATGTGTAATTCCGCTTTTGCCCGCTCCGGCTACTTGCCCTTGCCATTTTTGCCCGCTAAATATAGCGGGCTACTTCAGTGGCCAAAATCGAAAATCGTCCAGGGTCATCGTATATAGTTGAAAATAACGCTTGCGTTCATCCCTACACCTTCTCTATAATCAATATTTTCTTTTTAACGCTACACGCAGCTACCCGATTCCTTTTTACTCATGTAATCTTAGCTTAGGCGTCACGTTTTTTCTCGCAAAGTATTGCGTTACCTAAACTTCGCCGCTCCGGCGGCGCGCGTCTTAGCGCACCCAATACGCAGCAAGAGAACCAACCCTGTCGGAGACGGGGTGCTTAACGTGCTCAGGTAACAGCAAACGAAATGTACACGTGATCCATGCTTTTAGCGCCGTCGGACCCAATTACGAACGTTCCCGCTGCACTGACAATATTTGTGTTTACGTTTTCCTGCCTCCCTAAACTTCCGCCTTCCGCGTCCCGTTGTACAGGCCTTACGAAAGTCGCTTCAAATATTGCGACACAAGGCAAAAATCACCTATCGCCATCGCCAACTTCTGTGATGGGGCTAACCGATGCTGGACTGGAAGCCTGGCAACAAAGAGCTCGCCCGAAGTCAACGCATCGGTCATCAGACCGCTGGTGCGTGTTTTGGCCCTCCTGGCTGTTTCCGTTTCGCCTGTTCCTTTCAGCGTTTACTGCATTGCGTCAAGCATTACGGCCTTTATTTGGCCACCCAAAAGAGGAATGCGCTGCCGGGAAGAGGGGAAAAAAAGGGGGCCAAACAGACGGCCAATGAAATGAAACGCGATATCAGAGAAATCATCCACGCTTTCGAGGTGGCCGTCTTGTGCAAGAAGAAAGAAAAACACAAAGAAAATAGGCGATGCCAGCTTTTTCTCTACGCTTATTTGCTTTGTTTCTTGTTTCGTTTTTGTACTACTGCCGTTTCTCGGCTAGCGAAACTCATCTCGATTGCTTTCCCTGCGTCGAGGAAGCCTAGAGCTCGGTGTCGCCCATTCCAGGAGGTTACAGCGTCAGCGCCAGTCGGATAACAAGATAACGCCGCTGTTTGTCCTCGTTCTTGTTTTCTCCTCTGATAAGAAAACATCGGGTTGGTGGAGAACTAGGAAAGGGCTTCTGGGCGGTGATCTAAATTCCTCCTGACCACGCGGTAACAGCGATGCGACAGACATTTCTGGTTCGGTCGCTTGCTCGCGCGTCAGCTTTTTGCCTTTGGTGACGATGGGGTTCTTCTTTGTCTCCCGGGCTTAGTGTCGGCGCTACCACTGCTGCGCGGTTGTTGACGTTGACGGTAAGCGATCACGCGGCGTCGGGAAAGCGAGAGAGAGAGAGAGAGAGAGAGAGTGTGACAGCGGCAAGCATGTTTGCGGGAGAAAAATTGGCTTCCGTTACGGCAACAGCAGAGCCCACTTGTGGGTGTGTGTAGAAGATGGAAGGGAATGTATGTTATAAGGCGACGGGGTACACCGCAGGGGAGACACAATGGGACAAGCGCGCCGCAAAGCGTTTGACTCTATCGCAAACATCCCCTTGAGCTGACGGGTTGTTACTCGTTGCAATTGGTGGTCGCATGATGTGGACGTATACGTAGCATTTTAAATTATGCGCGTTAACTGCCGAATAAAGCATAATACATTCGCGAAATGGGGGAATGCTCGTTGACCGTAACTTTCCCGATTACTCTGAGCGTATTACAGCGGACATGGCAGTCGCTACATCGTCATTATCGCCATATGGACATCATTTAGAGGTTTCTGCGGGACGAATGCTTTTCACGGCGACCTCCAATTACCCCTGTCTAACCTGAGCTCACTTCATTACTTGCTCACAAACTGTCCTGCCATGAGACAACTTTATTCTCTGCCGTCCTCAGCTGCTTTTATACACTTTCCCTTCGCGCCCACTCTGCTACTCTAAATTAGACCAACGGCCATCTGTTCTACGCCATTACATGTCCTGCCGCGCTCTTCTTGCTCTTACTAATATCAACTTGGATGTAGGTTTGCTTGCCCTCTTACGGTTTCTTCTTATCTCGTACCATTACATCTGCCTTTTTCCGTTCCATCGCTCGCTGCACTCTCCTCAATTTCCTGTCAAGATTTTTTGATATATATTGTTCAAATATGACCCCCATTGTTTAGCATGGACAGAACCCGCTGATTGCACAAGTATTATGGATAACGGTAAGCTGGTGTTTATGACTCCGGAATAGCTGCTATATGCACTTCCACCTATCGTTATTCGTCAGGAGATCTCCTCCCCATGATCCAGTTCCCCTGGAGCGATTTGGTCTAGATAAACGTATTCCTCCGCAGCTTCAAGTGACTGACTGCTAAATACGAACTCTTGTTTTTACACCAAAGCTATTGAGAATAATCTCAGTAACTCGATCGTATATCCATTCTCAAACCTACCCTTTGAATTTGTCAGTTCAAGTTCTGTGTCATAGGTAATGTTGGGCGGGATGGTTGGTTGCTTGATCCTTGATTAATGCTAACAGCGCGAAATCAAATGTGGAACAAAGAGTATTGCGGTGTCTGCGTCTTCACTTTGAATCTCGTTTGTTTCGCGTTGGGACCATGCATGAAACAAGAACCTCAATCACCAACTTGGAAGTCGTCACAAAATTGACGAAAATGCCATCCGCAAACCGCAGGCTCCTGAGATATTCTCCGCTGATCCTTACCTTTATACTTCCACACCTAGCATCGCGAATACCTTGTTATAGTAGTGTTTTAGTCGGGACCAAAACACTGCTATAACGCAACAGGGAAGTAGGACTAAGTGCCTCAAAATGCGTATGTTGTTAGAAGGCCCTCTCGACATTGCGAACTGAAAGTAGTTGAAATTTTGCCATTCTTTAATAGAGATAATTTTATATTTTTTTAACACGCGTCAATCAGTTACAATGCATAGTGCATTGCAGAGAAGTACTAGAGATGACCATAGGGGCAATGTCCAGAATGTCTGGGTATGTGCTCGACATTTCCTTTCTCTTGGATTATTAATACTTTGGTATTTCAGCATTCTTCCAAGTCTCTGGTAGATTTCTACTGCGATATTGCGCGCACCTCGCTTATTGCAGATAAACTGTTGTTGCGTTCTCTCCTACCACTTTTCCCCTGGAAGCAACTTATAATGTCCTTCTGACTTCCGCACTTGCTACACGAGAAGTTCACCTATCAGCAAACCATGCTGCACGGCCAAAGCTTTCACGTATAAAGTGCGCACGCGACCACGGAATGCATAATGCGCGTCTCCATAGGCGACGTTTGTGAATAATTAGCACTGTGTAGAGCAACCGTTTTTATTTACTAGTCAAACCTCGAGTGCATTACTTATCTGTGTGCCGTATGGCACATGTGCGAGTGTGCAGATAGGTTATCGTTGAATTTCGCTTGCAAGGACGGCCAAGAGAGTATATATCTTTAGCACAAAATACACTATATGCACCCACAAACCCATGCAAGTCGCCAGCTAGCCGCCATTCGAGCTATGCAAGTAATGTGGCCCCTGAGGAAAATATCTGGGTTGTTTTTTACTTGAAACATTTTTCAGTTCACTCTGATATAGGAACCTCACATACCAAATCCAAATAGAGATCAGTGGGAGGCATTGCTGGCAAGCTCAGACCTAGAGGACCAGATCCTCCTGGTCAGAAGAGCTAATAGGCTTGCGGAAGCCAGCGGAGCCCTGAAATAGGGGCCCCGACCATAGAAGCTTCGCATGAGGCCAGCTGAATAAATTATTTTACAATAAAGTTTACTCACTCACTCACTCACTCACTCACTCACTCACTCACTCACTCTGCATATAGGGGTTTGCTTGCTATAAAATTGTTTATACTCGTTTATGAATATCTATATCATTTATATCTTCTAACCATTGTACCCACACGTTGCACTACGTGCAATTCCACAAAGCCACAAAGCGCTGCTGCGTTTCTTGAAATGATCAAGCCTGTATGACCGCCTGTGACTGACTCAGCGATGAACGCTTGTGTGTGTAACAGTGCGAAGTGGAACCTCTCTCTTCCTTCTCTTCTTTCAACCCCCTTTCCCCCTTCCCCAGTGCAGGGCAGCCTACCAGGCTCAGCCTAGTAAACCTTTCTGCCTTTCCCTTATATGACTTCTCTTTTTCTCTCTCTTTGGTATTGTAGTGTAGAAGAAAGAAGCCATTACTCGAACATGCATGCGTCGTGTGCGCACATGCCACCATGGTCGCGCCACGCATGTCGCAATCACAGCTAAATTTAGCCTCGCACGCGACGTTCACCGAGGCGCAGGCTCAGCTGCACGTGTGTGGATTCGAGCGGAAGTGTGGTCGCGTTTTGAAAGAGCTCGCCCTGACGCGGATGCTATGATTCATAAAACTCTCTCCCTGTACTCATCGGGAGTTACGGGGCTTACAAGGGCGCAATTTGTTGCACACATTTGGCGGTTGCTCGGCTTTGGCGCCCCGCGTTCGACAGGTAGGGTCCAGAAATGGCGTTGGAAGACTCGGGCCGCAATAATAAGGGATGGCGAATCGCACCCACCACCTTTGACCAGGGCGGGCCCACTTCGAATAGGGAGCTGTGTGCACGACGGCAAGATTCGACCGTAGGATGCCCAGTATAGCTGTATGATAAGTTAATGTAACACTCAAGGGAAAATATTAAGTCGAGATAGATCGATAGATTATTCGTCTAGAAGCATATCGTCGTTTTCTGTTTGACAATATATCGCGTTGTTACGTACACTATTGACGCCAAAGGGTCCACTGCCGTTCCTCAATTTGAACCGCCCGCGCCAAAACGGACGAATTGACGTAATCTCCACGTGACCTCCCTCTATCCAACTCTCTATGAATCAGTCATTGCTGACGTCACGTGAGAGGTACCGTAGTCTACAACAGGTGGCGCCACTCCGATTTTCTATTTTCGTCATTTTCCCGCTTACAAAAAAGCTCTGTTCTAGCTGCGAATGACGAATTCGTTGTCACAGATGCCTAATCTTACAGTCTAGCTCGACTTAATATTTTCCTTTATTGTCCCTTTAAGCGTGTAAGCTTTGTAATGCGTGAATAAATGTCCATTGTGTATTTGGTCACGTCACTATCTGTAACCTATTGCCTATATACACCATCAGCAGCACGCGCAAGACGTTTCACGTACGCCACTACTGCTGCGCCTCCGATACAGATCGACTATACCCAATTTTGTTGTAAACTTATACCAGAATTTAAAAAAAAACGTGGGCAGCTTGCACTAGTAGTGCAAGGCTGGAGTAAACAGCGGAGTTGGTGATCGACCCAGCTGCTTCCAGGTTTTACTAGGCTTGGCTAAGTTTTGCTAGGAAATGCTAAGTGCTGGCACGGTATTCTGAATCGGCTCGCCGCCGACACGCAGATTCTCGCTTGGCCGCGCGACGCGCTTCAAGATGAGCGGCTTCTTCGGGTGTCCGGATCTTTTTTGGTCGTCCCATGTGAAGGGTATATGTGCTCGCCACAGGGCACGGAGCCACCGGGTAAACGAGAGTTCTGCCGCCGTCGCGGCGGCTCCGAGCTTTACTCCCCGGTGACGTGACGGCCAAGCTG
Source organism: Dermacentor silvarum (assembly GCF_013339745.2). Lineage (NCBI taxonomy): Eukaryota > Metazoa > Arthropoda > Arachnida > Ixodida > Ixodidae > Dermacentor > Dermacentor silvarum. The sequence goes on along the minus strand of NC_051157.2, from coordinate 116,183,706 downwards.
CGCCTCCAAACTTGCCGGGGCGTGGCTGGTCGAAACCTGCCGAGCCGCCGCCAGAGGCGCCTGCTACAGTCACGGACACCGCGCGTTCGGCGCGAACGCGGGGAAACGCCAACGGCGTCGGCAGCAGCTCTGCGCGTTGCCTCGTTAAAGCCCGGGATAGTACTTCTACAATTTCTCTCTCTCGCTCTCGCTCTCATTTTCTCTTTCTCTCTCCCGTGCACAGCGCGTCCCGCACGCATGTTCTCCTTCCCTCTCCCTAACGTCCCATGTCAAGGCAACATGTGCACGGCCGGAGAGGAGGCAAAGCACACGCCACACCACGAGGGGGTTGCTAGGCAACCCAGGTGACTCATCGCTCGGCGAGGGGGTTCTTTGGATTCAGCAGACACATTACGCCCGGATTAAAGAGCTCCGCTCTTAATAACTTTTGGCATGTAGCACAAACCTAGTTATTGAACTGGATTACTCGAAAACGTGGACAAAATTGATATTGAAAATCCAAGTGCATAATGGAGTAGTTAAGAAAGTTTCACTTATCAACCTTTAACTAATTATTAACCCACATATTAAGCTATAGCTAGTCATCTGTAATGCGGCCGTTCGTTGTCATGCAATAATATATTAACAGGTCCATGTGCCTTATGGATACCTCACAGTCAACAATATATATATATATATATATATATATATATATATATATATATATATGCATGCCTTTTATGTTCTTATTTATTATTTAATCACGAAAAACATTTCTGCGCTAACCTGCACCATACGGAGGGTTTCGCAAGGCCTAGCATTGCCTGCAGCGTGCGGATAGTAACTCGGGAGTTCCCTAGTAAGTCGGTCTGTACATACTTTGTTCGTGTGGAAATGCATATTTCTATTGGTGTGAGTAAGCATATATTTGTGAGATCGCGTGGGCTCGCACATTTCTGTTAAAACGTACCGCGTATATAGCGCTTAGTTCTTTGTATATGTGATCGTGGAGAACGCCAAGTGACTTCCAAATAATGCACTCTTCGCTTTCATCGTACTTCCCAATATTAGTATCGACTTTTATTAGAATAAAAAAGTTGTCGCAGTTTCACCTGAAAGGTGAAGCATCAATTGCGATAGCAAATTTGTAGAGAGATATACGGAGTAATGATATTAGCTTTATCAGCTGTATAAACTTGGACATGCAGCAGCACCGGCAACGCGCCGAACTGTTGTCGACGCCGTCGGCATTTTGCCCGCGTTCGCTCAAAATGCGTGCGGCGTTGGTGACTGTTGCCGGAGCCTCTGATATAAATAGGCACTTGGTGCCGCAGCTAAACGTCGCCTCCCTTCCCTCCCCCTTCCCCCCCCTCCCCCACGGCCTCTCGCGCATCGGAAGAAGGCGCGTTTGCTCTACATATATGGTGATTGTAAAGGAGGAAAGAGACGCCTACTTCTGCAGCCCTTAAGGAAGCACGGCGCAGAACGCGCGTTTGTTCTCCGCCGTGCGTTCACTCCCCGTGAAAGAGCGCGTCCCTCGCGCCCTTTCACTCGCACATACAGCGTTCGGCGGCGCGCGGCCACGATTTCATCTCCATTGACGTCATACGGAACCTCACGGCGACGGCGACGGCGACGGCGACGGCGACGCCGACGGCGACGGCGACGCCGACGGCAGAAATCTGCTTTTGAGTGTCCATATAATTGCTATCGCAATAAAAGCTTTTCTAAACACACACTCAGCTGTCGCAATCTGTAAGGCAGAAGTTGCGGTTGCGCATGCTTCGTTACTTTGTTGCTTCCTTCTCCCGAACCCCGTTTTTTCTATAAGTTAACGTGTTTGGAATAAACGCACGTATTTTGCTGGTCCACGCCTGCCCGTTCACTGCGGTGCGGCCTAGCCACTCGCGTTTGTAACATCAGCATGCTATTGTGTGACTCGTAGTAGCGTTCGCTCTCTTGCATATGCAGATATGTATATAGTGAATAAATTGGCCAGGCTACGCGATCCGGTCGACTGTCGTAATGAACTTAAATGAAGTTAATTTTGTTGGCGTTTATTAACCTGCCTTCCACGCACTCTGCCGATCAGGACAATGACCGTGCAGAAATCATGAGAGGCAGCAACCCATTGACTACTGCGCAGCCAACACCATCTTTCACCTATATAGTCCCCTGCAGAACGAATTGACTTCTGACAGCAGTCTACAAGATAATACAGTGTTCTATCAGTGTACTCCCTCCTATGCCCTTAATCTTAATCTCATCATTTCCTAGTTCAATCCCTATCTAATAATCTACGTTTTGCCCGATGGCAGGCATTCTTGCACACCCGTCGCGCAGGCATCTCCACGTCTATAATATACCATTCTGGTGCTGAACTCGTGGTCGAGGATTCAATTCGAGGCCATAGGGGTCACATTCCGATGCGGGAGAAAAGCAAGACACTCGTATACCGTGCTTTTTAAGCAGCACGTTAAAAAACACAAGGTGGTTGAAACTATTCTATAGTCCCACACTGTGGCCTCTTTTAAGCATGCTTATTTGCGTGCTAATGACCTTTTTGCCGACATTGTAACACCACCATGCAAAGGTGGCACATACGAACTATAACACCCTTGTGTTGTTTTATTGCGATAGCAATTATATGTACAGTCAAAAGCAGATTTCTGCCGTAGGCGTCGCCGTCGCCGTCGCCGTGAGGTTCCATATGACGTCAATGGAGATTAAATCGTCACCGCGCGCCGAACGCTGTATGTGCGAGTGAAAGGGCGCGAGGGGCGCGCGCAACACCCAGGCAACATGGCCGCTCACACCCAGGCCCGAGCACTCGTCAACCGGGCTGAGAGCGACCCGCCTTCGTCTCGCAGTGCAAGAGATCGACTCCTCAGCTACCATGACCTCACCCTGTTCCACAGAAATTCCCGCCTAATCTACCCCCCCGCCGCATAAATCTCTTCCCAGAAGTGACCAGGCTTTGTGGCGAAGACTTCAAACAGCCACAGTTACGACCCCTTTCATTCTGTCGATTATTACACACGGGGAAACCTCTCCTCACTGCCACTTGTGTCCTAGCACCAGAGCTGACTTTGCCCACATCTTTCTAAATTGCCCGAACAAGCCCAAGCCCCCGTGGTGAGGGTCAGAACACCAGGAGCGATGGGAGGCTGCTCTGCGCAGCTCGCAACCGGGTTTACAGCTTCGGACAGTGGGCTGGGCTAGAGGGGTCGCCGAAGCACAAATGTGCCCGGCCATCTAGAGCGGCCTGAGGGCCCATCGTCGTCCTGCTTCCCTTTCTCCCCTCCCCCCCCTCACATGATTCTGTCGTGAATAAATAAAGTTTACCCACCCACCACCACGGGGAGTGAACGCACGGCGGAGAACAAACGCGCGTTCTGCGCCGTGCTCCCTTAAGGGCTGCAGAAGTAGGCGTCTCTTTCCTCCTTTACAATCACCATATATGTAGAGCAAACGCGCCTTCTTCCGATGCGCGAGAGGCCGTGGGGGAGGGGGGGGGAGGGGGAGGGAAGGGAGGCGACGTTTAGCTGCGGCACCAAGTGCCTATTTATATCAGAGGCTCCGGCAACAGTCACCAACGCCGCACGCATTTTGAGCGAACGCGGGCAAAACGCCGACGGCGTCGACAACAGTTCTGCGTGTTGCCGGTGCTGCTGCATGTCCAAGTTTATACAGTTGATAAAACTACTATCCTTACTCCGTATAGCTCTCTACTAATTTGCTATCGCAATTGATGCTTCGCCTTTCAGGTAAAACTGCGACAACTTTTTTGGTACAGTAAATACCATAATTTAATTTTATGGCGATAGCAATTATATGGACACTCCAAAGCAGATTTCTGCCGTCGCCGTCGCCGTGAGGTTCCGTATGACGTCAATGGAGATGAAATCGTCGCCGCGCGCCGAACGCTGTATGTGCGAGTGAAAGGGAGCGAGGGACGCGCGCTTTCACGGGGAGTGAACGCACGGCGGAGAACAAACGCGCGTTCTGCGCCGTGCTCCCTTAAGTGCCGCAGAAGTAGGCGTCTCTTTCCTCCTTTACAATCACCATATATGTAGAGCAAACGCGTCTTCTTCCGACGCGCGAAAGGCCTTGGGGGGCGGGGGGGGGGGAAGGGGGAGAGAAGGGAGGCGACGTTTAGCTGCGGCACCAAGTGCCTATTTATATCAGAGGCTCCGGCAACAGTCACCAACGCTGCACGCATTTTGTGCGAACGCGGGCAAAACGCCGATGGCGTCGACATCAGTTCTGGGTGTTGCCGGTGCTGCTGCATGTCCAAGTTTATACAGCTGATAAAGCTACTATCATTACTCCGTATAGCTCTCTACAAATTTGCTATCGCAATTGATGCTTCGCCTTTCAGGCGAAACTGCGACAACTTTTTTTTTTTCTGCTGAAGTTCTTGTACTCAAGTTCATGTTCTTGTATTGGAAGCCCTCAATTCGTATCAAAGTGTAGGCAGCTGCGCCACAATTTACTCATTTTTGTTCAAGTATGCCGCGGAAGGCCAGCATGGTAGAGGCGAGCAAATCACGTTAAAACAAAAAAGTTGTCGCAGTTTCACCTGAAAGGTGAAGCATCAATTGCGATAGCAAATTTGTAGAGAGATATACGGAGTAATGATATTAGCTTTATCAGCTGTATAAACTTGGACATGCAGCAGCACCGGCAACGCGCCGAACTGTTGTCGACGCCGTCGGCATTTTGCCCGCGTTCGCTCAAAATGCGTGCGGCGTTGGTGACTGTTGCCGGAGCCTCTGATATAAATAGGCACTTGGTGCCGCAGCTAAACGTCGCCTCCCTTCCCTCCCCCTTCCCCCCCTCCCCCACGGCCTCTCGCGCATCGGAAGAAGGCGCGTTTGCTCTACATATATGGTGATTGTAAAGGAGGAAAGAGACGCCTACTTCTGCAGCCCTTAAGGGAGCATGGCGCAGAACGCGCGTTTGTTCTCCGCCGTGCGTTCACTCCCCGTGAAAGCGCGCGCCCCTCGCGCTGTATGTGCGAGTGAAAACTCGCACATACAGCGTTCGGCGCGCGGCGACGATTTCATCTCTATTGACGTCATACGGAACCTCACGGCGACGGCGACGGCGACGGCGACGGCGACGCCGACGGCAGAAATCTGCTTTTGAGTGTCCATATAATTGCTATCGCAATAAAAAATCAACCACTGCTAAACGATAGGAACGCACAAAAGTTAAGCAGCCTCTGCTAAACATATTTCCAGCTGAGGCAACAGAGGCATTCCATTTGCGAGTCTACCTCCTGGCCACGAATCCTGCTTAGCCATGCTCTTTGTGGCAGACCGGCAGTGTACTATACGTGTCAAGAAAAGCCCGAGTGATAAATGTTAGAAGAAGGTATAAGTACTTAGCGTACCCCTACCATGTTACAGAAAAAGAAACGGAACCTCGTTGAAGACGTGGACTGTAGCGTGCGTCGAAAACGCTTCGTTTGGTAAGTGGTTCTTGAGGGAAAGGGAAAGGTTGGCGCTATCTTCTGCAGCCCTTGAGGGAGCACGGCTCAGCGCCAACGGGGAGGGGTAAGTGGGAGCGAAAGAAGGGATAGAGTGGAGACGCCATGGCTGGGCGAAGCAAAACCGGCAGGCATAGGCGGCACGTATCAGGCCGAGATGGAAGGCCTTGGCGTGCCGCAGAGTCTGCAGGGGTGTTGTGCCAGGCCGGTCAGGCCCGGGGTGGAGTGGGAGGCCGTGAGGCCTTCCCGCTTGTAGAAATGTCCTTAGAGGCGTGCGGAGAGCCCTGACGAGTCAAGGAACTCCACGACGCCTCGAAGTGCAGAAAGGTGGTGTCGGCCGGGGAAGAGGAGATCTTCCTCCTTGCCACAGGGGAGGCCCAGGCGGCGGAACTCCTGCAGGAGTGGGCCCCGCTGCTGGAGGTACGCCGGGCAGGCCAGCAGGAGATGTTCGATCGTCTCCGGCTCCCCGCAGGAGCTGCAGGCCGGGGACGTCGCTCGTCCCAGTCGGTAGCTGCGTGCTGCCGTCCAGCTGCAGCCGATGCGGAGCCGGAGAAGGAGCGAGGTCTCCCTGCGAGCCAGGCCTCGCTGGGGGAGTGGTCGTGGGGGGCATCCCAGTGCCACCCGTTTGTCTGGGTGGTGGGTCGCCAGGTGTCGCCGCAGCCTCAGTCCTGTGAAGTCGCCCTCCGTCACGGCCCGACTGAGGGGCACAGTGGCGCTTCGTTTGCTGAAAACGTTCTTTTGCTTTCTCTTTCTTTTGTTTGTTTCTTTCTTTCCCTTTTCTTTCTTTTTCTTTTCTTTTTTTTTTTTTGTTTGTGCATGCATCCCGCTACACGATGCCGTGGCCGAAATGATGGAGCACATGGTTACCGGATGAAGGCCACTCACGCGCCGTTGCCGGCGCTGTTATTTTGTGAGGCATCACGCTATCGGTGCTTGACGCACTTTACTTCGTAGAGTACTGAGAAACTTCGCTCCGCCTTCTCCGGGCTCTCTAATGTCTGAAGACATTAAAGCGACTGCAAGCACAGAAATCAGGTAAGTCTAGAATGTCGGGAGTTTCCCTCAAGGATGACAAATTTACTGGGTTTGGTGTCGGCATGGCTCCGGTACAAAAAAGAAAAAAAAAAGTAGGAAGTTCACGTTCAGATGTCTACCAATCACTTTCTGTTATTTTATTTATTTGCATTTTGTTCTTTATTTTGTTTGTTAGAGTGAGGCTGTTCATTCGGCTAGAAGCGCTCAAAAACGTTCACAAGCCGGTGTTCACGGCTTTCTGAAAAAACTAGAAAACTCACAAAGTTTATATCCTCAGAATATGTCAGGAATGTGACGGGCGATATGCAGGCCACCTTTCAAGTGGATGTGTGTTAATTAGTGGCGAAATGAAAATCGACACACTCTCGTTTTCGGCTGTTTATGTGTTATAAGAAACGCTTACAAAGTATTCCCGCTTCTGGCAAGTACCAAAAAAACAGGACGCATTTCATATTTCAGGACGCATTTCACTTTATCAGTGACGTGTACCGAAAGCTTCAAGTGCGTAGTTTAATTGTGTACTTTGGAAATTCTTACGCAACACTGGCCCTCTCGGAATTCTTCAGCCGTTATATAAGAGGCGTGTAGTATGGTTTTTTTCCGGCACGCTGTTTATATTTCGTCGAAGTAGAAATCAAGGGTCGACGGTTTTTCCGTTGGTCTCATCTCATGCAGCCTTGGATGTGCGACGCCGTTAACGCCAATACCGGCGTTCCGATGCTCTAACCATTTGACCGTTATTGCACGCATACTTCTACGTGTGCTAACGTCCACTTTTTGAGATGATCGCCGGTGCGTCAAATTGCGCAGTACGGGTGCGCCAGGTCCCATGCACGCGCACCAATTTCCTTTGTGCCAAAGATGCAGGAATGAAATGGGCAAAATTATAGCGTTTGTTCAACCGCTTAGCGTCTTGCCGCCTTCACTGGCAGGCAGGTAATCGCGATAGTTCAAAACTATCCTGAATACGTATAGTCGATTGCAGGGCATTTATTTGACCGCTTCACGAAAGCTTCGGTTTCTCTGATTCCGACACGAGGGCTGGATCTGCATCAAATTTACGAATTGTGGCCGCATAGATTGCAATGCGTATCCATTTCGATCGATTTCATGGGATTACGCTAGTTTCGAGATATTCATTACCAAATTGTTCGGCGAAATGCATTGGCATTGCAGTTACTTCAGTGCATAAATTGGCATTCTTGGTAAAAAAGAAAAAAAATAAAGTGGAGAGAGAGAGAGAGACAAAACTTTATTGAATGTCCTTGCTCGGATCAAGGGAGGGAAGAACGGTACATTTTTACGACAAGTTTGATGGCGAACATCTCGAAACTGCAACAAGTTTCATTAATTAACTAATAGTTAGGTAAATGTTCGCCTGCTTGGTCTTTGAATAGGCCACGGGATGTTTATGAATAAAA